>NW_025949973.1:0-10598 GCF_021028975.2 Sphaerodactylus townsendi
TGCAACCTGTGGCTCTCCAGATGTTCATGGACTACAATTCCCATCAGTCCCTGCCAGCATGGCCAATTGACCATGCTGGCAGGGGCTGATGGGAGTTGTAGTCCATGAACATCTGGAGAGCCACAGGTTGCAGACCCCTGGTCTAAACGTATACTTAACTGTTTCAATAAAGTTAAGTTTGAATAAAATTATTTATTCGCACCATGTTATTAATGACATGGCCTCCATATTGATTACGTACTTGAAAGTCAGAAAAGCTAATGCTCACAATGAGCTGCTCCAGAGACTAGGATCAGGAATAATGGGTTCAAGGTGAAGGAAAAGAGATTCTACCTAAACATCAGGAAAATATCAAGAAAAGAGATTCCACCTAAACATCAGAAAAAAAACTTCCTGACAGTAAGGGTTGTTCAACAATGGAATGCACTTCCTCGGAGTGTGGTGGAGTCTCCTTCTTTGGAGGTTTTTAAAGAGAGGCTGGGTGGCCATCTGTCAGGAGTGCTTTTATTGTGTGTTCCTGCGTTGCACAGGGTTGGACTTGATGGCCCTTGGGGTCTCTTCCAACTCTATGATTCTACTCTACACAATCACACTTGCAAGTCACAAAGTGACAGTAATTGACAGTCACTGGCCTTTTCTATACAAATAGTTTAGAAAGTCTCCAGAACGATTTTGATTCCCCTCACTTTATTACAATGTTTGGGTGATATTCAGCATACTTCTTTGCAGCGTGTTTGTGAACTTTGGGATGACATGCAGCATATTTCCTCACACCCTGTGTGTGGACTGATGGGTTTGTTTTTGCATATTTTGCAGCAGCTTCCTGTAGTTGTCTTTTTTTTAATGCAGTGTGTTATTGCTCTCTTTCACCTGGTGGACTCCAAAAGATGTCATGTGGAAGCAGCCGTTGTATTTTCGGGATGCAGAAAGGAAGTGTTCTGCCATTGGATGCTGATGAGTGAGAAGGCTGTGAAGAGGTTCAGGGTAGGGTTGAAGGTGTTTAACTGTCACCCTTAGAATGTTCGTGCAGCATGTCTGTGGACTGAGGGGCTGGTTTGTCCTTAGAATGTTTGCGCAGATGGCCAGAGATGAGCAGTGAAAACAGTAAATGTGAGTAAAACTGAATATTTTGAAAAATCCTTTCTTAGTGAGCACCTAAACCACAAAATGAACCGGTGTGCCAAATTTCAACTTTGTAGGTTCGGTGGTTTTTGAGTTTTTTGATGAGTCAGTCAGTGGTATTTCGCATTTATAGATATAGATACTGTGCACATTTTGACTGAGGAAAGGTGTTCACTTTACCGCAGATACAGATAGTCACCATATTCCCCTGCAACTCCATTAAAAGGGCTTCTAAGCAAGTGGACTGGGAGAGACCTGGCCCTGGACTCTGGGGAGTCCCTCAGTCATTGGGCCTTTCCCCACTTTTACCTCTACCACCGTTGCTGTGCGCGACTCACTGCGCGCGTCATTTCTGGCGCTCACCCTGGCTTTCCCACGACCCCGCGCTCTGCGCAGGGTCGTCAAAAGGCGCCATTTTCTCCAGCGCCAGGAATGATGTGCGCTGAGGGGGCGCGACAGCGGCAGCATCAGGGCGGCTGCGTTGTCGCCGCCCCTGTAGTGGGGAGTGCCCCAGGACCCCGCGCTACTTGGCCCGAGTAGCGCGCAGCAGAAGTTAAGTGGGGAAAGGCCCATTGAAGATGCTGGCCTGGATAAATCAGTGGTCTGACTTTGTATTAAAATATCTCCAGATATTTCTATGTGAGCTACAATCTCTGCCCACTTTTAGTACAGGAGAGAGGCAGGTTAATTTTTTAAAGCCCTAATTTAATAGCTCCTAATCTCTTGACAATAAAGCTGCCAAAAGCTGGAATGCTGATTTTGTTTCTCGTATTGTCCCCCATTCCCAACCTTCTGGATGTTCTGGATGACAGAGATGGTTAGCAGGGACATTAATTTCTAGCCGTTTGGTCGTTTGCTAGTCTGTCTGCACAGGCAATAATATAGGATGGGAAGAGTTCATGAAGTTCGTGAACCAGCTCACCACAGTTATCTTGAACACAAACTCAGTGATTAGTCAATAGCTTAGGAAAACAAGGCTGGCCGGCTTGTCTCCATGCCATTTACCACAGTCTCATAGCAGGGACAGAGGAAGGCCATGGTTTTTCCAAATACACACTGCCAGATTGTTCAGATAGACAGCCTATCTTGGATAGGCATCTGTTATTCAATTTGGCATCATATATATATATATATATCTCCATGCTGTGGTGCATACACAACTGTTTGGCTTGTGTGCACTCATGGGAATTACGTTAACACTGTTTTGGAAATTCAGTGTCCTGCCACTACCTCCAGACTGGAGAAGTTCCCTGCCCACAAATGCTGGAGCCACAAATGATGGTGAGACGGGTGAAGCGAGGAGATGGCTTTTTCATGTCTGTGCGGATTAGTCTTTCAACACAGTGGAGAACCAAGACAAACAAACCAAACTAGAACATACCAGAAAACCGCTCCAGTGCACAATAAACCTGGCCTTCAAGCTTGCTCTTCCCCTAGCCCCTCCCTTCCCTACTGCACCTCTTTTTTTTTAATCAATTTTTAAAATCAATTAAAATTCAGTCCTTTTACTAGTCTGATCTAGACACTAGGTTGGGACCAGCTGCTCTGAAGAGCCTCATCAAACACATCCAAAAAGAAGAAAAGTTAAAAGAGAGCATAAATATTTATTTGAACATTTTCTATGCTTCTCCAATGAATCTGCCCAGATAGATTATAAAATAAAACACAATAGAAACATAAAACATCATAAAAGCTATTAAATCCCAACATTCAAAATACCCTTGTGTTCATCTGGCAAGGCAGAGAAAGACCAACCAAGAGTCAACATGGTGGAGTGGTTAAGAGCAGGTGCACTCTAATCTGGAGAACTGGGTTTGATTCCCCGGTCTGCCACTTGAGCTGTGGAGGCTTATCTGGGGAACCAGATTGGCTTGTGCACTCCAACACATGCCAGCTGGGTGACCTTGGGCTAGTCACAGTTCTTTGGAGCTCTCTCAGCCCCACCCACCTCACAGAGTGTTAGTTGTGGGGAGCAGGAAAGGGAAAGGAGATTGTAAGCCCCTCTGAGTCTCCTTACAGGAGAGAAAGGGATCCAACTCTTCTTCTTCTTCAAGTCTCCACCGATGTCCTGCCACCACAGCCGGGATCCACAGCTGCTCATATTTGGGCCTTTTCTGCAGTGGCCCCCTCCCCGTGAAATGGGTTATCCAAGTCACGCTCTTGGCATTTTGTAAAACAGAATTGTTTAGGATGGCATTTTCATAAAGGAAAATAGGGCTACAGCCAGTGATGGGATTCAAATAATTTAACAACCGGTTCCGGTGGTGGGATTCAAATAATTTAACAACTGGTTGTTTACAAGCACCATTTTAACAACTGGTTCTGCCGAAGTGGTGCGAACCTGCTGAATCCCACCACTGGCTACAGCAGAACCGGTTAGCCCAGGAAGATGCACAGTGTTTCTACTGACTACGTTCTGCATTGTTGGACATGCCATTTCTAATACTTATGCTTTGTTCAAAAGACAGCTCTGTTTCAAGTCTGCAATTCCTCGTCCTCTTGCATTGTCTCATCCTATTGATTGTACTGATTTACACTGTGTAATCCACCTTGATTTTTAGTGCGAAAAGTGGACTATAAATTAGGTAAATAATTATAACAACTGCACCACACATATCAAAGACAGAATTGGGGTCAATCTTTCAAACTACTTCTCCCTCTTAATAAATGCACTGAAGTTTCCATCATCTCTCTCCCCGCTGACTCTGGTCTTTGGTTACCTCTTTCCTGCCCTGGCCCATGACTGGTATGGGAAGAGCAGCACGCTCGGATTTGCTGGCCTCCTCTGGGGTTATCCGATGGTCTCAGTCGTGCGTAAGCAAGTGGTTTGACTCCTTAATTGCAAAGGGGAAGTGGTTAGGCAAGGCAAGCTGTCCCAGCAAGAAACATGGTAAAATGTCTTGGAAGAAAACAAGAAAACAACAAAAAGTTGCATCTGAAATTGAAAATGACCTCATTCCCACCCCTTTCCAAATATAATCAGGACAATGTAGAGCATGTTGCTGGAGAAGTTGCACAAGTTTTTTAGAAGCATTTCTTGTCTTCTATTTCTATTGAAGTCAAATAGCTAACTATTTTTTTTTCTTTTACATAATACGATGTGACTCAAGGATGTCTTACAACTCAGAGAGGATGGGGGCTCTGGATTCGTGATGAGGCCAGGACTGCCAGTCCGAGAATAAAAAGTATTACCAGTCAAGATCAGAGGTGGGATCCAGCAGGTTCTCACAAGTTCCCAAGAGTAGGTTACTAATTATTTGTGTGTGCCGAGAGGGGGTTACTTATTGGTGATTTTGCCACGTGATTTTTGCCTTAGTTACGCCCCTCCTCTCAGCAGTAGCGCACAGAACTTGAAGCAGTCTAGCAGGAGGTGCACCGGCGTGCATGGCAGCCTGTGCCTGTGTACATTCGTTTCCTGCCCAAGGACTGGCGCAGCGGCTGTGTCCTTGCCACAGCCCTGCCCAGGAATGCCCCGCCCCCAGAATGCCTGGCCACGCCCCCATCGTGCCCCACCCAGCCCCATTGGCGCTACACCACAGTTTGAATCCCACCACTATGGGAACCTGTTACTAAAATTTTTGGATCCTCAGTTGCTACAACAGAAAAGAATCAAAATAATAATAATAATAATAAGCCTTTATTTGGCATAACAATAATCATAACAATAAAAAACCTGAGATAAAAGGTATACAGATACAAAGGTTTAAGATAAAAGGTATACAAATACAAAGGTTTAAGATAAAATATAAATTATTGATTGTGCATCACCTCCAGTAAAAATTGTGCAACCAATTCACAAGTTTCATTGTCAGAATTGTCCAGAAGAAAAGGAAGTCTACTTGATTCTTCCATTTCACTAGGTATCCTAGAAAGAATGTTGGAATATTTTGATCTGATATTAGCAGATTTAGGGCAGCAAAGCAGTTGATGTGCCAATGTTTCAATTTGTTGTTCACCACAAGAGCATACCCTTTCGCTCATTTCCAAGTTGTTAAATCTACCACGCAATAAAGCGGAGGGGAAAACATTGAAGCGAGCAAGTGTGAGGGCTCTTCTCTGCATTGGATTAGTCAAAAAATACAAATAGGGAGCCATCCTGTTTTGATATAGGGGTATTGAAAGATGTAAGGGTGAACAAGTTTTCATAGCAGCCCTAAATAAATTAATCCATTCGCTTTCCAACAATTTTTGTTTTAACAAGTTGTAGGATTCTGAACTAGATAGCGGGAAAAGCGAGTCGAGAGATATACCAAGTGATTCAATCTTTTTTTCGATCAGAGAGAACCATGGATTAGCCTGAGTATCAGACAAAAGTAGGTGAATCAGCGAGTGCTCATCATGCAAGAAATGCAGGCGAAGCCAAAATTTAAAAGCTCTCAACCAAGCCCTATAAACTAATGAATTTTGGCCCAGTTCTAAACAGAGGGCCGCATACGGTACACAATTTGGCAGGCCCATAATTTTACGGAAAAATTTGGATTGGACAGTATTCAAGGAGTCGAATCAAAATAATAATGTTTGAGTGGCAGAGGAAAATGACCAGTGGTGAGCCAAATGACCCTGGGCAAGATCCAGCAGGCTGCCCTTCTTTACAAGCCCCATTGAGATGGCTCAGAATGGGGCAAGGTGTCCGGGAAGCTACTGACCAATCTCTGAGCTCTAAAATGAGGCCTGGCAGGTCCAGGCTCCAGAGCAGTGCAGAACACAACTTCACTCCAGCTCCGTCTTACTCGCACACCCATCACGTGCGGGGCTTCTCCAGGAAGGCGCTTTTGCAAAAAAATATATATACGTGGATATTCTTGGAGTTTTCCGATTCAACCCTTCAAAAGTCCACCTGGAGTTCAGGGTGGGGTGAGCCCACTTGAATGCTGAATTTGGTCAGGCTGGGTTCAGCGTTCAACTGTGCCTGGATGGCCATCTGTCAGGAGTACTTTGATTGTGTGCTCCTGCATTGCAGGGGGTTGGACTTGATGGCCCTGGGGGTCTCTTCCAACTCTGTTCTATGATTCTTCAAACTCTATGTGGAGTTCAGAGCAGGGCGCAGTTATGGCTCCTTCAAGGGGTGGGGCACAGGGCATGTGCCCTGTCTTGCCCCACCCTAGACATGCTTTTGGGGGCTTACCCAGTGGTGGGATCCAAAAATTTTAGTAACAGGTTCCCATGGTGGTGGGATTCAAACTGTGGCGTAGCGCCAATGGGGCTGGATGGGGAAAGACGGGTTGGGGGGGCATTCCGGGGGTGGGACATTCCTGGGCGGGGCTGTGGCAAGGACGCAGCCGCTGCGCCGGTCCTTGGGCGGGAAACGAATGCACGCAGACGCAGGCTGCCACGCACGCCGGTGCACCTCCTGCTACACTGCTTCAAGTTCTGCGCGCTACTGCTGAGAGGAGGGGCGTAACTCAGGCAAAAATCACGTGGCAAAATCACCAATTAGTAACCCCCTCTCGGCACACACAAATAATTAGTAACCTACTCTCGGGAACCTGTGAGAACCTGCTGGATCCCACCTGTGGGCTTACCCTGTTAAACTGCCTCCTGGAAGAGGTAAGGCCCCATCTCTGCAGATCTGCAGGGGGAGGGGAAAGTGTGTTTTCTAGGGTTTTTGAGGGATGAATTTTCTTTCTCTGTGGTATTATGTGGAGTATTGGACTTTGCGTATTTGCTTGATCTTATTGTCGATATTGTATCATGCTGTGTTGTGATCTGCTTTGCAAGGGTTGCGTGCTTTGGCTTGGGAAATTCCTGAAGATTTGGGGGCAGAGTCTTGGGAGAATGGAGCCTGGGGAGGGGAGGGGGCTCAGCGTGGATGTAATGGTATACAGCCCACCTTCTGAAGCTGCTGTTTCCTCCAAGGGAACTGATCTCTGCATTTGGGAGATCAGATGTGCTTCCAGGACTGACATGGAGCCTGGCAACCCTAATGCCTGTCCAAGTGTTGGCTAAATGTAGACTGGCTGTTGAACACTTTGAAGTCCTACCTTTGAGGGCCTCAGATCAGATCTTCATGCCACAAAACATTGTCAAACCCTGAATGTCGGCCTTAGAAGGCCTACCTTTAGAGGGGAGCTGAATAACCCCCAAGCAGCGTTGCCTCATCTCCTGTGTCCACCTGTACCTCACCCGGTAAAACTTTTATTGGGTGTTTGGTTCATATTAACCTACCCAACCTCTCCAGTCATCTTAGGGTGCCCCCACCTTCTGAGATTAGTCAGGTGACAACCCCAGAAGGGGTCTTCTCAATGATGACTTTGGAAATACCTCTCTAGTGAAGTTCGGCAATGTCACTCTATCATTTTCCGCCAACTGGGTAGAGACTTTTGTGGGGGGTTTTTGGTGAACCCAAAATAACTATTCCCTGATTTTACCCAAAATAACTATTTCCCGATTTTACTCAAAATAGCTATTCCCTGATTGTATTATTGTTTATTTAGATGTTTTCATTTAATTGTTTTATATATACTTTATTTTAAATGCTGTTTTAATGTTTGAAAAGTTTCAGTGTTTTCAGCTTTGGGAACCCTGAGCTGGATGAAAAGGGGGCAGAGAAATGTTTTAAATAAATAATAATCTGAAAACTGCATCGGGCAGATCTTTTTGTAGGCTGTGGTTGTGCAGTCTGGGTGGGGCTGGTGTGCTGCCACAGCAACAGGCAGTACTGAGGAGGCTCCGAGCTGGGCCTGTGCTGCTGGCAGTTTAGCAAAGGATAAAGTCCGAGGTTACCAAGTCCGTGGGAGAGTCCAGAGAGAAGTCAACCAGGCCAGGAGTCAAATGCCAGGAATCAGGAAGATCCAAGAATCAAGGTCAGAAGCCAGTCCATTGACAATGAGGTCTGGAGGCAGCAGTGGGGTGCAGACAAGGTCAGGGAGAATCCACTTTGTAACCACAATTGCAGAGGCTTTTTATTTTTCAGAGCTACTTGCCAGGGACTGCTCCTGCAAAGACTCTGGGTGATCCTGACCTAGCCTGTAGTCTTGCTGAGCGGCATCTCTCCTTTAAGGCCAGTCTCAACCTCCGTCTGCAATGCAGGCATGCATCTGGAGACGCAGAGCTGCTAGTATCCTCTTTAGCCATGATGATTAGTTCTGAGCCAGAAGCCTGAGTGGGTTCAGGCTCTACCGGTTCAGCCGGCTTCTCTCTGCAAGGCTCCATTTCTCAGGCGAGCTGTCAGCTGCAGTAGGGGGGCCACGAGAGTGGTTTAGAAATGCAATGGGGGGGGGCACGAAACTCATGGAGTTTCCCCAATTTCGAGCCCAGCAAGGCTCCTAGCCAGGATGGCATGCTTGAGAGAGTTTGGGGGTAGAGCCTGAGGAGGGTGGGGTTTAGGGTGAGGAGGGACTTCAGTGGGGTATAATACCATAGAAGCCCAGCTTCCAAAGTGGTCACTTTCTCCGAGTGAATTATTCTGTGTTGTCTGGAGATCATTCGTCATCCCAGAAGATGTCTGGCTTCCTGGCCTCCTTCCTGGCTTTTTCTCTCCCCCTAATAACCTCTGCTGCTGGTGCTGGTGCGGCCAACCCAGCAAGACTGGGAGCCTGCTTCAGCTTCCTTATCCCCTGCTGCTGCCATTGTTGCCCCCTGGGCCTCCTCATCTGAATTCTTTGTGCTTTTATGCATTCTTTGCGCAAAGTAGGCCCATGTGCAAACACTGTGCATCAGTGGTGGGATCCAAAATTTTAGTAACAGGTTCCCATGGTGGTAGGATTCAAACTGTAGCGTAGTGCCAATGGGGCTGGGTGGGGCACAACATGGGTGTGGCCAGGCATTCCGGGGGCGGGGCATTCCTGGGCGGGGCTGTGGCAAGGACGCAGCAGCTGCGCCAGTCCTTGGGCGGGAAACGAATGTATGCAGGCGCAGGCTGCCACGCATGCCGGTGCACCTCCTGCTAGACTGCTTCATGTTCTGTGCGCTACTGCTGAGAGGAGGGGCGTAACTAAGGCAAAAATCATGTGACAAAATCACCAATTAACAACCCCCTCTTGGCACACACGCATAATTAGTAACCTACTCTCGGGAACCTGTGAGAACCTGCTGGATCCCACCTCTGCTGTGCATGCACCTGCAAATACGGTTGTATTTTTAATTTGGGGGGATTTAAACCCCCCATTTTAAAAAAATCAGATTTTTCTGCAGACTTAGGAGTCCCACAAACCTGCAGAAAAACTTGTAGGTAGTTAGTCAGCCCCCTATCTGTGGATTTAAGTATCCACAGGCAGGGGACAGAGATGTATAGACTAATTAATATATTACAATGCATTTGAAGCCATTCATCCCCAGAAGCTTTTAAGTAAAAATCAAAATAAGCCGGTGATTTCATCAAGGGTCTCCTAGTTTGACTTTTATAGCTCCTCAACAGTATAAATTAGAGTTGCCAACTCCGGTTTGAGAAATCCCTGGGGGAGCCGGGAGGTGGGTGGGGTGGGGGTGGCCGGTGTTAGGGTTTAAGGGGGAGTACAGTTGGGTCTAATGCACAGGTGTCAAACTCGCGGCCCTCCAGATGTTATAGACTACAGTTCCCATCATCCCTTGCCAGCATGATGTTGGCAGGGGATGATGGGAACTGAAGTCCATAACATCTGGAGGGCCGCGAGTTTGACACCTATGGTCTAATGTCACAAAGCCCACCCTCAAAGCGGCCATTTCTGTAATCTGGAGACTTGTTGTAATTCCAGGAGTTCTCCAGTCCCTTAAAGAGAAAAGGACAATTTTTTCCTCACTGAAATTATGACACCCTTGTTCGAAATTTGATGTTGTATAATCCCATATTATAGTACTTCTAACAACAGTATTGATTTCCATAAAGCTGCTGCAACAGACTGACCCTAGGAGAAAAGAGTCACTCAAAAACTTTTTTATAGGTGCTGGGACAAAATATTTCTCATCAAACCTCTAAAGGAAGTGAGGCGTAGCCAAGATTTGTTTTCACAAAGGGGAAAATACTTGTTATCCTAGACGGTTTCTTGTATTTTATTTTCCTAGGGAAGGAAAGAATTCCCAGACTCAATTTGCCTGAGAAATTGTGTCTTCTCAAGCTTTGTCAGTTCGTGGGCATATTCAGAGGGCCTCTTGCCTGTTATAGGAGGAGGGAGGATTTAGAAGCTGTGAGAAACTCTGTTGAAAGAGCTGGCTGACATGCCTACATATGTAATAATAACTTCATTATTTTGCAGATTCTATTTTGTATAGCTAAGAGGTCAACAAAACTCTGCATTCCTTACATTTATCCAAAACCTGGGGAAAGTTCCCTCTCTGTTAAAATGTAACCCATTCATTTCATATGAGTCTATTTTTTCTCAGGGTCCTTTCATAAGATTCTTTACCAATAACTTGTGACCCCAGGAGGTAGCAGTGAGCTAAGTTACTTCTCAGAAATGTTGGGGTTCAGAACAGACAGCTTTATTGAATGAGACAAGGTTGTCTATAGGGCCTTTCCCCACTTACCTTAAGCCCCGCGCTACTCTCCTCAAGTAGTGCGG
>NW_025949974.1:0-10598 GCF_021028975.2 Sphaerodactylus townsendi
GGGAATTGTAGTCCATGAACATCTGAAGCGCCAGAGTTGGACACCCCTGCTCTACAAGGTGGCTGAAGACAATTTTATTTAGGACTGCATTTGATTAATAATATTAATATATATGTTAATTATTTAAAATAAAATAATGACTAACGCACAGAACTGGACCAAGCAATAAAATAAAATGTGGGGCTACTTGAAGCAGAGTTGGTTAGAATCAGAGAACCAAAATGTTGGAAGCGACCTAAAGCTCATTCCGTTCAACCTCCTGCACAATGCAGGGAGACCCTGGCAAATAATGGTCCATCCTCCACGTAGAAACCTCCCAGGAAAGAGAACTCACAACATCCCTGGCCAACCGATTCCACCACCAACCGTTCTTCCTCACATTCCCCGGTAACTCCATAGTCATGATTTAAACCCACTGCAAAGGCCTTAGCAGACCAGGTGCTCAGGAGCAGCAGGCGCAGAAGGCCACTGCTTTCACCTGCTGCAGGTGAGCTCCCAAAGGCACCTGGTGGGCCACTGCGAGTAGCAGAGAGCTGGACTAGATGGACTCTGGTCTGATCCAGCTGGCCTGTTCTTATGTTCTTATTATGAGTCTTCTCCTCTTTGCCCATTGAACCAGTGGCCCACCCTCCTCCAATGAGAGCCCTCCCCGGGGAAACACCGGAAGACCCAGATGCCGCACAGGGCTCAGACTCTGCAGTTTCTAAGGAGAAGACCCAGCCTGCCCACCATGCTCAGCCACACGTTCTCCACCCTCACCAAGCTTACCTGTGGGAGGGGAGTCTTCGTTGCTTCTCTGCAGAAAAGCACCGCCTCCAATCTGCATCTCATCAGTGCGGCCGTCCAGTTCCTCTCTGGTTTCCGCACCTGGGGAACTAACGCAGGACGTGACCCCTTCGGAGGCTTCTGTGGTGGCAGTCTCACGGCCGTCTTCCCCATCACCTGCCTGCCGAAGAACAGGTGTCTCCATGTTCTCTCCAGCAGCACCCAGGTGATCTTCAGGCTCCCCAGTCGAGTCTCCTTCTGGACTCTGGATGTTCTCGCACGATGACACGCGCATGCCAGATACTGCGCTTGTCGTCTCCTCGCACCAACCCACATCAGTGGCTTCTGGGACGCGAAAGGCACCCTCCAACGACAGGTCTATTGCTACAGCTTCACAAAGCATTTCAGGAACTGGTTTGCCTCCCGTTCCTGTAGAGTTCCGGTGTTCTGGTTCTGGGGAAGACTCCATTGAACCATTGGAGATGTCAGAGAAAACGAGGTCCACGTCCTTTCCCCAGGGTTCCTGCCCATGCTGTGCCTTTGGAGATGCCTCAGGAGAGGTCAAGAGAGAATGCTCCAGCACTGAGCTGATGCGGGACTGAAATTCTTCTTCTTCGTCTTCAGAGAAAGAAGCTTTCCCAGCACTGCCGGGAACGTGGGGTGCCAACTCTGGGCCTGGCTCTTCAGCGTGGGATCCCAATGAACGGGAGGGGGCGCTTGCAGGGGTGCCGTGATCATCAAGGGAGGGATCCGGGCACTGAACCCGATTCGTGTGCAGCTCAGCCTGTGGTGCTGGAGAGGACTCTCCCTCCTCGGCACCCGGACTTCTCTGGGCCTCTGGCTTGGCGGCAGAGTTACAATCCGACTCCTCAGAAGTCCCTGCTTCAAAGGGCAGGAGGGACATCTCCGCTTCCAGATTTTCCTCCAGGTCGCGCGTGCTGTCAAAATACATCCTCACTATCTGGGCAATGCGGTCTCTCTTCTTTGCGTCCATCTTCTCAGAGTGCCGACTGCCGCGCGGCTGAAAGAGCGTGCCCACAGCGCTGCCGAACCCATCCTGATGCCTCTGTAAACCCGAGGGAGGGGAAGGTGTTCCAGGGGAGAAGGGCAAGCCAGACCCCGAGTCCAGCCACCGGAGCCTCTTTTGACCACTGGAGCCGTGGTCTGAATCCAGCGATCCACTTGCCTGGTCTTCATCCAACAGCCTCTTCTTCCTTGAGGAGCAGCCCTCTGGCTCTGCTTTCTCCGGGAAAGGGCTCTTGCAGCGTTCTGAGCTCTTGCTGCATCCTTGGCTCACAGTTTCCTGGGACTGCTGCGTGTCCACTCCTGGCTGCAAGTGCAACAGAGCTTCCCCTTTCACCTTCTGGGCCCCCTCCGCTTCCCCCACACTGGAGCGAGCTGGCGTTGCATTTTGCAGATGCTCCGCAGGAGTTTCTCCGACTTCAAGAGCCTCCATTCCTGGCTGACCAGCAAATCTGCAACCCGCCTGCGCACAGTCCTCCGGAGGACCCGAACCAGCCTCTTCTGCCACTCCAGGAGCAACACTCGGGTCTGGCCCCACTCTGCCAAGTCTGGCATCCCTTTCTAAGAGATGGGAAACTTCTCCAGAAACACAGGAAGGATCCGAAGGCCCTCGTTCCACCTCTTCAGCCGCTCCGTCCTCAAGTTCTTCACCGGAGGCTGCAGCTTTCATCAGAGGAGGAGATTTTACACCAACAGCCACGTTTGCAATAGATGTCTGAGGCACGGAGAAGGTGGCACTGGGCGGGTCCCAGCCAAGTCCATCACAAGGAGAGTTCTGCTGTGCCAAAGTGTTGAAGGCCTCTGGTGGAACGCCACCGGTCTCTTGACTGGTGTCCTCCCTCTGACCCTGGACAGCCAGTCTGCCGTGAGCGCCACTGGTCTCAGTGACTCCGTCCAGACGCCCCACTGGCTCTGAACTCAAAGCATCCCTTCCTTTCGGAACAGCGGCTTCTCTGCCAGAGGTCCCGGGGGCTCGGGGGCTGCCACGCCCTTCTCTTTCAGCCTCAGAGTTGGAGATGCGCAGGTCAAGTTCATCGCAACTGGAGGACTCCAGGCCCACTGCGAGGGCCGGCCGGCTTTGCCTCCCGAGGTGTCTGGCTGCACTTCCATGGGGTGTCTGGCTGCACTTTCCAGAGCCCACAGCCCACAGGCCCAGCGAGACTATGTCGCCGCCGCCTTCTCCAGAGGGCGAACCTTCGGGACTCTGTTCCAGCTCTGTCCCAACCACAGCCCCTCCACTGCATCCTTCTGGCCCAGGTGGGGTCAAGCATTCCACGGCCACTCCAGGTCCACGAACGTCCTCCCCAGCACCGCCGTCCGTGGGGAAGTCATCAAGAGAAAGCAACCCTTCCCCGACATTGCCTCCTTGCGGCTCCAGCCCCGAACTGTTTTCCAGGCCCTTCAGTTCACCTGCGTGCAACTCTGGCAAAAGAGCATTCCCTTCCTGACACCCATCTTGGGTTGACTGATCAGGAGAAGTCCCAGAGCTCTCGTGGCAGCTCGTCTGCCTTTCCACTGAGTGGTCCTCCGTCTCCTCCGTCTCAGCCACTTCGTGGTGCTGCTGAGCATCTTCACTGGGTTTTGTGCCCACAGAACAGCTCCGGGTCGTTGCTTGAACTTCATTATTCAGCTCTGCACTGTGCTCCTCCTCCGAGCCACCTCGCTCGGGCAAAAGGGGGCTGTTTTCAGACCCCAACCTGCCCTCTGCATCTTTTTCACTCCATTGGAGCAGCAACAGTGCGTCTGCACAGAAGTCATCTGAGCAAGGGACCTCTTCTCCTTCTCGGCTGTCACCAGGAACCCAGAAGGGAAGCAGCCTTGCCCATTTACCCGCCGAGGCTGAAGAGGAACATGCCCCACCCCCTTCGAGGCGTCTTCCAAGGGGGCTGCATGGGTTGCCACGGGGCACTGGCAGGAAGGCAGGGGGCTGGCCCAGCAGTCCCTGTGGCTGGTTCTCCAGGTCGCCTTCTCCAGCTGCAGCTCCAGCAGTGAATGCCGCAGCAACGCTCCTCCCTCCCTGGGCCTCCAGCTCTTCTTCTCCTCTTCCTCCTCCTCCTCCAGAGGCGCCATCCTGGTCCACCTCTTCTTGGCTTCCGCTCTCACAGTCAGGTTCTCTCCCACCAGGAGGCACAGCCAGCGATGCACAAGTTGAGATGGAGCCAGCTCTCTCCTCCTCCTCCTCCTCCTCCTCCTCCTCCTCGTGGCCAAGCTCGCAAACAGGCAGCTGGAGCTCTGCGACTGGATCAGCCTCAGTCCGTCCGGAGCTTCCATATCCTGCTTCTTTTTCAGCCGCTAGACCCTCCTGCCCGCCTCTAGGGCTGGCCTCGCTCCTCTGGGATGAGCGCTCCTCCAAACGATTCCCATCCAAGTCCCCTGGGGGCCCCAGGAGGTCAGCGTCCAGGGGCACCTCGAGAACACCCCTTTCCCCGCAAACCAGCCCAGCCGGAGGAGCCGCAGTGGCCAGAGTTGGGTCCTCTTTGGACGTTTCCAGGGACACTTCTGAAGACAAGCTCTCCTGTGCTGCACCAGAGACAGTCGCAGCGGTGAATGTTCCCTCTCTGGAAAACTGTCCCTTGGGACTGACCTCGTGAACGAGGAGACCTGCTGCGGAAGCCCCAGACGACGGCTGCAGAGGCGCCTCTCCGGCCACATGCGCATCTGACCTGCTGCCGGAATGCTGGAGGTCACCCCAGGCTCCGGATGCACCCCCTTCTTCTCCGGCCTCTGCCACGGCTGGGCCCTTTTCTTCTTCCCCTGCGCCCCCAGCCTGAGCTTCCGCATCGGCCAAGGGCTGCTCTCCCAGGCTGGCGTGGCCAGTGAGCCCCCTCTCCGCCTCCAGGTCTGCAGAGCCTCTGCCTCGTGGGCCAAGATGGCGATCCACGGCTGACAGCCTGGTGTCTCCCTGCGACGACGCTTTCACGTCCCCGTCACCCTCAGAAGCGCCTCCTTGTGATTCTGCTTCACGGGCGCCACGGCCACTTTGGATCTCCAACGGCACAGCTGTGCTCGGACCATCAGGGCCGTTCTCCTGTGCAGCTCCCAGCCTTGCAGAAGAGACTCTGCCCGGATCAAGTCCACAAAGGGGGTCACCAGGAGTTCTGCCTCCTGAGCTACCGGAGATTAAATCCAGGGAGTCTGGAGCACGGCTGCCCACCTTGTCGGCAAGAGAGCTGTCCGTTGCGCCCCCATCTGCTGCCAGCTCAGTTTCTTGGGGACAAGATTCCTGTAAAGGCTTCTCCATGAAGATCTTGCTGTGCCCTCCCACGGTTCCTTCTGTTCCAAGCCCACCATCCTTTGCATGATCTGCTGACATTCCCTGGCTTCCAGTCACTGCCTCTTCCATTGGTTCTGCGATCTGCTCTTTCTCTTTCATCGGTTCTGTGATCCGCTCTTCCTGTTGCAACTGTTTTGTGATCTGCTCTTCCTGTTGCATCGGTTCTGTGATCTGCTCTTCCTCTTTCATCGGTTCTGTGATCTGCTCTTCCTGTTGCATCCGTTTTGTGATCCGCTCTTCCTGTTCCATTGGTTTTGTGATCTGCTCTTTCTCTTCCATCGGTTCTGTGATCCGCTCTTCCTGTTGCATCTGTTTTGTGATCCGCTCTTCCTGTTCCATTGGTTTTGTGATCCGCTCTTTCTCTTTCATCGGTTCTGTGATCCGCTCTTCCTGTTGCATCCGTTTTGTGATCCGCTCTTCCTGTTCCATTGGTTCTGCGATCCGCTCTTCCTCTTTCATCGGTTCTGTGATCCGCTCTTCCTGTTGCATCTGTTTTGTGATCCGCTCTTCCTGTTCCATTGGTTCTGTGATCTGCTCTTTCTCTTTCATCGGTTCTGTGATCCGCTCTTCCTGTTCCATCCGTTTTGTGATCTGCACTTCCTCTTCCATCGGTTCTGTGATCCGCTCTTCGGCTCCAGGTTCAGAAAAGCAGCTCGTCTCAAGCTCAGACATTTCTTCAGGGCCTTCATCGATTTCCCTCTTTATTATTTCCTGACTGTGATCAGGACTGCCGGAAACCAGATCTTTGGTGCTGGGAGGAGAGAGCCCAGACTCCGGACTGCCTCCCACCACGGTCTGAAAGGAGCACGCCAGTGGCTGCACATCTTTAGGAAGCTCAGCTGTGCCAATTCGAGCACCACGCTGGGTGTGGCCAAGTCCAGCTGCGACAGAATCCTGCAGGCAGGCGGGCGAAGGCAGCAAAGAGTGGGCGTGGCCAAGGCACGCAGCAGGCAAAGGCCGCGTTCTAGCCTCGCTGCTGTCGTTCTCATGCGGAAACCCTCCGGGGGAGCCCGGCCTGCATCCAACTGGACACTCCTCCTCGCTTTCACCTCTGGGATCAGGACAATTCGACTTCGGGCTCTCTGGGATTAAAGAGCCGCCGTTTTCTGTTTGCAGATCTCCCTGCGGAGAAGGCTCAGCAGGGCCAGGGATCTCCTCCCCAAGAACCATGTATTCAGGAGAAGCGGACCTCAGGACACAAGAGGGGGATCGAATAGAACCTTCTAGTGAAGAATCTGGTGATGCCCCCAGCGGAGGACCATCGGACGTTTCCGGCAAATGGGACGAGAAGTTAAGGGAGCCTGTGAACGGCGGCAAAGCGAGGGGAGGCCGTGTCGAAGCAGCTGAAGGGCGTGGCAGAGCCCGTGAGGAGAAGGAGGAGGCAGGATGGCGGCAGCCGAGGGGCCCGTTCACTTCAGAGGGTGCAGAGCAGGGGGGCAGGGCCCCTTGTGTGGCAGATGCCCCCTGAGGCAGGGGGGCCTCCAAGGCCAAGCCCATTCTACAGCTGGCTTCTGGGGAGGCCCCGGCAGCTACCGGCTCAGGAAACTGCATGAGAGACAGAGACAGAGAGGGGGAAGTTAACAGACAGGACTGAACCTTGGCGTATTTTTCAGACTGCGCAGCACAGACAAGGACAGCTGGGTGGGATCGTTCACAAGGTGCCTCAGATTCCTACAGGTGAGGGCGACGCAAGCATTTTAAGCGAAGTCGTTTGGGAGGGGAAACTGAGTTAGGGGGGTTGTGCTGCATCAAAGGGCATCCTCTCTAATGCCGGGTTCCAAACCCAAAGGCCAAGAGCCACATTCAGATCTGGCTGTCCTATCAGTCCCTCCACGAGATACGGGGCTGAGCTCGGGGGCCCTTGAGGGGGAGCAGAGTAATGTTATGGCTGCCATCTTACCCTGGAGAAGGGCCCAGGCTGAGAGAGCGCCACCCAATCCTGCAAGGAGGGACACGAAGAACAAACGGCTGCAGGCAACACCAACCGAGCACCGCCTGTGGCACCGTGGGGACATTTCTCTCCATTTCCAAGTGGAGGGCTTATGAGGGACAAAGCACTTTCGTGCCAGTCCTGCAGTGTCCCAGAGGCAGAGGAGACGTGTGCCAGGGCACCAGAACAATGCTGGCAAGACTCCCCCCATGATGCCAGCCAGGGTCTTCTGTCCCTGTAGCCGTTACATCCTCAAAAGCAGACAGAAAGCCTGGCACCGTTTCTTCCGGCCTCCCTTTTGGGAGTGAGCTGCTTACCTCTCCGTGCAGACACCGCATCTGGTCGAGGCTGCAGTGACAATGTTCAAACTGAAAAAGAACAAATGGAGACCTGTAACATGCAAATAATTTCCAACTGGCACCTTAAACAAGAAGCAGGGGCCCTGTCAATAAACAGAGGGGTTCGGCAAGAAGAAGAAGAAGAAGAGGAGGAGGAGGAGGAGTTTGGATTTATATCCCCCCTTTCTCTCCTGCCGGAGACTCAAAGGGGCTGACAATCTCCTTGCCCTTCCCGCCCCCCACAACCAACACCCTGTGAGGTGGGTGGGGCTGAGAGAGCTCCGGAAAGCTGTGACTAGCCCCAGGTCACCCAGCTGGCGTGTGTGGGAGTGCACAGGCTAATCTGAATTCCCCAGATAAGCCTCCACAGTTCAGGCGGCAGAGCTGGGAATCAAACCCGGTTCCTCCAGATTAGATACATGAGCTCTTAACCTCCTACGCCACTGCTGCTCACCCATCTCAGAACATTTGCCAGGCTACTCTCACACTGGAAGACGACCCATCGTCCAGCACCACAGGCTGAGCAGAGAAGGCATCCCAGGGAGGCGGACATCCGCTCACTGGCAAGAACCCAGCACCATCTGCTGCCACCTCGAGCACAAAATCCCCACAATCACAGACAAGGTTGATGTGTTGTCAAAGGTTTTCACAGCTGGAATAACCAGGGTGTTGTGGGTTTTCCGGGCTGTGTGGCCGTATTCCAGTGGCATTTTCTCCTGACATTTTGCCTGCACCTGTGGCTGGCATCTTCAGAGGATCTCTGAGTCACTTCCATGCACTGATTCTGTGGCAGAGCAGCCGAGAGACAGTAGCATTCCAGCCACCGTCAACTGGTTTGATCCTGGGGGCCCCCACAGCAAAGCAGCAACACCCACCTCTGGCCCACTCAGTGCACCATGAAAAGGGCCATACCAGGAAGTAAAACGGTGAGTTGGGCTGCCGGGCCCAGGCTCCGGGGGCAACGGTCTTCCAGTCGGGATGGCCAAATGTCACGGTGTCTCCTTCCTGCAACACGACTCTTCCTAGAAGACAGACGGGCTTTTCAGAAATGATTCTTATTTTATAAGTCATCAAACCCAACAAGTATAACTCGGGGCATACTTCACAACGTGACTGATTTCATAACGTGACTACTGACAAAAGGTAGCTGCGTTTGCGGACGAACAGTTAAGACTCAGGTCAAGAAAGAGGTTCCAGCAGGAGCTTCGGCTTTTCAGAGTCCAAGTCAAGCCGGGCGCTGATTCTCAAAAGTTTATACTCTAGAAATCTTCTTGGTCTCTAAGGCGCTCCTGAACCCAAATCTATGAATGAAAGGGCACACACGCACACACTCTCCCCCCAACCCCTATTCCATATCCAATTATAACATCAACCTCAACACTGCACCTTCGAACAGATAATCAGTCTCCTTTACTACTACTTAATTTCAATCTATTAATTCCCCTTACATGCACCTATTCACTTTTATAATATTCATAACAATGTTACACAATTAATCAAATCTATAGAAGATCCCAGTCAATCATAAGAGAAATAAGATCTCGTTGCTCTCTGATCTCTCAGCTGCTCAATTTCCGTTAAATTTGACAGTTTTGAAAAGTGCCAAACATTCATTATCATTGTTGTGATATTCAAGCATTTAATATTCTTCCAATTGGCAGCAATCACCAGTCTTGTAGCAGTTAACTTATCCTGAATCATCCCTCTATGGTTACACAGAACCTTCTTCTAGCAATCCCAAGAGACAGACCTCAGGATCCTCCAGTAGCCAGATCCCAAACGTCCAGTACCATATATACTCGAGTATAAGCCGAGTTTTCCAGCCCTGTTTTAAGGCTGAAAAATGCCCCCTCAGCTTATACTCGAGTCCTGCTTACCAACCGGTTCTTCAGGCCTCTGCTGAGGCTGGGGGCGTGGCCGGGACAACCTCCCTGCGGCTGCTTGTTGCTGCCCTCCTGGGAGGGTGAAGGGGAACCCTGGCTGGCTGGGCTTCCTCAAACCCCTGGAGACAGAGGGAGCTCCTTATTTGGGCAGTGACTCCCCCTGATGTCATTGCCCAAATAAGGAGGTCCCTCCACCTCTGGACTGCCTGGGCTTCCTCAAACCCAGCAGGGAGGTGGAGGGAGCTCCTTACTTGGGCAATGACATCAGGGGGAGTCACTGCCCAAATAAGGAGCTTCCTCTGCCTCCCGGCTTCCCACCTTCGGCTTATACGTGAGTCAATATGTTTCCCCAGGTTTTGGTAGTAAAATTAGGTGCCTCGGCTTATACACGAGTCGGCTTATACACGAGTTTATACGGTATGTTTCTCTTAAGACTTTGTTCCAAAATTATTGACAACATAATTCCACCAAGTATGTATAACAACAGATTTTTTGTGAACAGCATTTTCAGCACAAAAAAACTATTTATACAATATATTATCAAAGGCTCTCATGGCTGGAATCACTGAGGTCTTGTGGGGTTTCCGGGTGTATGGCCGTGTTCCAGTAGCATTTTCTCCTGACGTTTCGCTTGCATGAGATGCCAGCCACAGATGCAGGCAAAATGTCAGGAGAAAAGGCTACTGGAACACGGCCATACACCCGGAAACCCTCAACACCCTATTTTATACAATATATTAGATTTGATCTAATTTGTCTTGACAGTTCTAAAAATGTGAGACGCCTCCCTTGGGTCGTAGAATCGCAAAAACAGAGCATGCTCATTTTCTTGCCAGTCTCTCCAGTGAGACATTATCTAAAATTCTGTATCATTAAAAAACAAAGAATCGTAACGGAGAGCTTTAAAAGGGCTTGGACAGATTAATGGAGAAGTCAATCTATGGCTACCAATCGTGATCCACCTTGACCTGAGATTGCAAACGCCTTAGCAGACCAGGTGCTCGGGAGCAGCAGCAGCAGCAGAAGGCCATTGCTTTCACACCCTGCATGTGAGCTCCCAAAGGCACCTGGTGGGCCACTGCGAGTAGAAGAGCTGGACTAGGTGGACTCTGGTCTGATCCAGCAGGCTCATTCCTAGGTTCTTATGACTGGTGTACCTACAGTTATTTTTTGTCTCTACTCCATATCTCAATTGCTTCTTTAATTAGAGGATTGAGATGAGACAATTCTTTCTAATTGGATTATCTTTCAGAGACTACCTAGGCCGTGGTGGCGAACCTTTGGCACTCCAGATGTTATGGACTACAATTCCCATCAGCCCCTGCCAGCATGGCCAATTGGCAGGGGCTGATGGGAATTGTAGTCCATAACATCTGGAGTGCCAA
>NW_025949975.1:0-10597 GCF_021028975.2 Sphaerodactylus townsendi
TGTCGCCATCAGCCTGCAGACCTATGGCTCCCTTGCTGTAGGCCGCCCTCCTTTCGATCTTTCACCTTCAATTTCAACCCCGGAATTTTCTCTATCCGCTAAATTGGACGCCTGTCCTCCTTCTGCCCCCCTTGCTCCTCCGCCCATTTCAAATTCTCCCGCGGCTCAGCCGCCCCCTCCCCTTGCTCCGCCTTCATTTTCCGAAGCCACCGCACCTCCGTCAGCGCCACGTAATGGCGCGGGTTTCAAAACTCTCGCAGAGCGTATTAGCCACGATCTGCAAAGGAAAGAAACCCTGACGGAAGACGATGCCGATATTCTCGCATTGTGCCCCGTCCATTTCACAGATACCGAGGGGGGGGATGGCATTGTTCGGCGGGTTGTCGAGTACCGCCCCTTAAGCTATAACATCCTCACTGAGCTCCGCAAAGCGATGCGGGACGTAGGAGCCACTAGCCCCTACGTGAGAGGCATGCTGGAGGCAATCGCGAGGAATCACCTAATGGTTCCGGACGACTGGAAGACCACCTTTCGCATGCTCCTGAGCCCTGCACAATTTGTGATCTGGGAAAGCGAGTTCCGCCAGCAGTGCTTCAACAGGGCAGCCACCTCTGGCGGCGCCTACACCGCCGCGCAGCTTTACGGCTTCGATGCCTTCACCAACCCCAACGATCAGATTGTCCTGCCTGAGGCCACCCTTACGGTCGCCTCTGAGTGCGCCTACAAGGCGTTTATCAAGGTTCCCAATGCCGGCCAGCCAACCCAGAGTTTCTCCACCATCCGGCAAAAACCCCAAGAGCCCTATGCCGAGTTTGTGAACAGGCTCCAGGAAGCTCTCAAAAGGCAGGTTGACAACGAGGAGGCCCAGGGCGAACTCCTTAAGCGCCTCGCCAAAGAGAACGCCTCCGCTGAGTGCCGCAAAGCAGTCACAGGCTTAGGTAGGAACCCTGAACTGGCCGACATGCTCAAAGCTTGCCAGGACATCGGGTCTTTCGCCCATCAAGCCAGCCTTCTAGCTGCAGCCCTCTCCGCTGCCCTGAGACAGCCCCGAGACGAGTGTTTCAATTGCAACAAGCCAGGACACCTCCGTAAGGACTGTAGACTGCCCGGTGGGGGGGCCTACAGCCCGAACGGAGGGGGGTCTCCCCCCAGAGGGCGAAGACTCCCAGGGAGGTCTAAGACCGGGTGCTCCCAAAGCCTGCTGGGAAGGCCCGCACCCGGGCATCTCCCCAGCCCGGAACCAAGGCCCGCACCTCAAACCCTTCCCCCGGAGCTCCCCCACGAGATCTTCGCTGCTCCAGCTCAGTATAGTGATCCCATCCCCACGGAGACCATTAGGCTGGTCTTGCCAAAAGCTTCCGCCGCTGAACAGGGGTTGTTCATCATCCCAGGGGTCATCGACCCCATGCACCAGGGAGCCATCCACATCCAAGTATGGACAAACATCCCGCAGAAACTGCCAAGTTCATCTGAACACCCTGCCTCTATGCTCTCACTCGAGTCTAATCTAAGTTCAGCTAATCTAAATCTCGTTGCTCGCTCCCCCTCTACGTCTATACTTCCTGCTCTGCTAGCCCCTTCTATTTCCAAAGTCACCATGCCTCCGCCAGTGCCACAGAGTGGCACGCATTTCAAAATCTCTGCAGAGTCCACAATCACTGAACTACAAGCAGCTGTAAGGATCAAATCAGATCTCGTAGCCTCTGAGCCTGTGCAAAGCCCTAAGCTCAAAGCTCCCAGTGGCAGCAAAATCGTCAGTACCTCAGAGAGAGCAGGATCGCAGCCTGCAAAGGAACCGCCCTGCAAGATCCAGAGAGCAAGATCTCAAATCAGAGTTGCAATCCTCCTCATTACTTTATGCGCGCTCTGTATGCCTATATATGCTCTGTATGTCTTACCCCCTTTCAAGAGACCCCTAAAATTTTCCCTTCATCAGAGGGATTTGTCCATTGCTTCTAAGCTATGCTCTTATGCTTCAATTAAAGTCTCTCTCCTTTTGATTATGTGTGCCAATGCCTTGAAAGGCTTCACCCATTACAGCATCAACCTTAAACAGGACGCAGCTCGTGCATGCTCCCTAGGAGGCCGATGGGACCTGCTTCAGGCCGCCTCCATCTTAGTTTAAACCCTCAAAACTCTTCTTCAAACCTTTCCTTGAGAACCTTTTCCTTCGTCCATCTGAGCCTACACTGCCACATTGGCGTGGCGCAAGTTTACATATGAAGCCAAAATCATTTTCATGCTCCCACATTCTCTGCTGAGCGCTCCCTGGCTAGTCACAGTGCCAAGGGGGGTCTCTCAGCCACACCTATCTTACACAGCCTCCGCTGTGAAGGTAGGAAGCGAGCTCAAACCGGCCAAAGTCCCCTTACAGGAGGGGAAGGTAGAGCTGACTTCCAAACCCTTCCCCCCCCCCTGCCTTCCTTTCTGCACACCCTCCCTCTTTCTAATGGGCTGACGCACCCCACCTCTAGATCTAGGATCTGATAAAGGGTTTTTTGCAAACCCCTCTCAATTTGCTCCTGTGATCAAACCTCAAGCCCAGGAACTGTTTTCTTTGCATCTTCTCTACATCTTTCCTATAGATGCTATATTACGATATGACTATAATTGTGAATTGTTTAAGTTGCTTTGCAAAAAACCCACACCTTAGACGGTGATTGGGATTGTTTCACAAACAAACATCCGACCTGGATGTGACCTCTCCCTTCTCCTAAGCCTTCGGGCAATTCCCTGCCTTGTATCTCTTAACGCCTTGAATGTTGCAAGTGATCGTTGTCGGAATGGGCCAACTGCGCCTAAGGAAAGCTTGGCCAAAACAAACGAAAGAAAGGGGAGTAGTCCCCCCCCCTATCGACCCAATCAAGGTCTCATCCAGCAGACCATATCCAAAGTATCGTTCTCTATCAATCATTCAAAAAATTGCTCGCCCCCCCCCCCTCAGGGCTCAGGTCCTCTATTGTCATCTACTAACCCAGCCAGCGCGCAAACCCCCTGGGGGAAAAGCGTTGCTTGTTTTTCTCTTCCATACAGGAGTCCAGCTCGCCATGCCAGGCCAGCCCCATCCCGGAGATGGAGCGGGCCTCCCTGGAGGATCCAACCCAGCTGCCCTGTCGAGAGGGCCCGATTGCCCCCCAGCCTGGGCCGAGATGGGAGGGATCTCTCTGGAGCCAGCACACCCATTCTTCCACAAGGATCACAGCCCCCGCTGGGGCCACCCCCCTGGGGGGAACGGCAGCCTGGGCCAGCTGTGGCTCAGAGGTTGATGCCGCGTGTTGCTGCTCCTCATCTACAATCGCTATTCTCTCTCCCTCTCTGCCGCCCCCTGGCTGAAGCTTGGAGTTGCAGCCAGGGACATTCCTGATAGATTAACCCTTGGAACTCTCCGCTGTTCTCAGCCGCTTGAATATTGTTGGAACACGCCTTCTCTCACAACCTTGCTCGTGAGAATCACTGAACCTGCAATGCTAAGGACTATCAGTAGCTCTCCCTACGCTCTTGAGAAATCCATGGACTCTAACGCCATCGCTCTGTAGCTTTGGTAGTCAAACAGCAAGAGCCATGCATTGGACAATTATGCAACCACGGGTTGCCTTCCTTCCGTACATCATCCAGCCTATGTATCGTTTAGCCATGTTTTATTGCTTACTGTGAACCAACTATTGCTGAAGTTATTGCATGCCTTAATTTTAGAAGTTATGTTATTTGTTGTTGCTGCATTTCCGCCTGTGTCTGCCGGAACTCTCTGCTACCGCCTCACCATCGTTCTGCCTCAGGCTTCACCCCGGAAGCCCAAGCACAGCCACCGCTCCGCCCTTCCCCTCGACCCCCCTTGCCGGAGCGACGCGGCGGCTCTAGCCAAGGCGGAGTGTGTTTCCTCTCAACTTCCCTTGTGGGAGTCCCCGGACTTGTTTCCTGTAACACCAAGACTATTGGCCGGCTGGCCTGTGCCCTTGCGAAGTCCATCAACTCCACCTCCATTGCTCTGGATGCCCTGGCCTCCGAGCAGCAGGAACTTCGTCAAGCGACTTTAGATAATCGTGCCGCCATTGATTATTTGTTGTTATTGCATCACCAGGGTTGTGAGAATGTACATAATATGTGTTGCTTTAATCTCTCTGATAATTCCCAATTGATTCATATGAAAGTGCGCGAATTGCAGGAAGTTGTATCTAATCTGAAGTATGATGTTTTGCCCCAATGGTGGTCAGCCCTCTGGAGCTGGCTGCCGGGAGGATGGTTAAGTGCTATTGTACAGCTCTGCATTGGTTTAATTGTATGCCTCATTATCGGATCTTGTTTCGTTCAATGTATGTCTAATATTGCCTGTAACCTATGTAAGAAGCCCCTCGACTTTCCCTTACCTCGCAACCAAGTTCTAATGTTGCACAAGCAGCTCGGTCAGCTTGACCAAACGGCGGAGGGGACAAGCGTCCTTTTAAATCGCCCCCTAGCATTTCGGCCTTCCTTCTAAAACGTAAAAAAGGAGGAGATGTAGTAATGCACTGCTGACCCAGCAGCACCGTGGTAGAACGTTGGCACACCAGCGGACCTACGGCCTTCTGGTCGCACCGCACCCCCACTCCTCATCCCCCTATGAGTCACGGGTCATGAACTATCTGGCTCACAGTCACTAGGTGTCTCAGACAAAGGGACAATGGGCCCCTGCCCCCAGGTGAGGATTAGACCCAGACGCTGATGCTCCTCTCCGCACGTAGCAGCCAGGTGAGATCATGCATCACATGATGATCTCCAGGTCTCCCGGTCTCCCGCTCATCTCCCTACCCACCTCCTTTACACGCCCACAAGGAAACCCTAATAAAAGGTGCGAGAGACCAGCACAGGAGAGAGTTGTCAGGATCACGAAATCCCGCGCTTCCTGTTGCTGACGCTCTCCACCAGATGGAACCTCCTCCGCGTCTCGCCTATTCCTTAGCGACGACCCTGCGGGGATGACTACAAGCTGGTGCCGAAACCCGGGAATCCTCGAACCTCCACCCTGCTCACCGTCGCCTGGGAAAGGGCCGCGATACCGAAGTCCGCTGGATCGGCGCATCCAGGGACCACCGTTTCGGTATCGCCTGTCCTCTGGATCGGCGCATCCAGAGACACGCGTCCTAGGACACTCTCTCGTCCGACGGAACACCGGTGAGTATGGGAGCTTGCAAAAGCAGGGCTTATGACAAGCACGTTGACGAACTGAAAGCGTTAATGCGCAGGGTCCCCAGAAGAGAGGGAGCTAAGAATTGGTTGAGGAGATTGAAGCTCAATGTCCATGGTACCCAGAGGGGGGGACATTGAATCTTAAGGACTGGAAAACATTGGGCGACTTCTTATTGCGAGCCTTCCCGCCGATGTCACGCTACTGACGTGGAGACAATGTTAGGTCGCCATCAGCCTGCAGACCTATGGCTCCCTTGCTGTAGGCCGCCCTCCTTTCGATCTTTCACCTTCAATTTCAACCCCGGAATTTTCTCTATCCGCTAAATTGGACGCCTGTCCTCCTTCTGCCCCCCTTGCTCCTCCGCCCATTTCAAATTCTCCCGCGGCTCAGCCGCCCCCTCCCCTTGCTCCGCCTTCATTTTCCGAAGCCACCGCACCTCCGTCAGCGCCACGTAATGGCGCGGGTTTCAAAACTCTCGCAGAGCGTATTAGCCACGATCTGCAAAGGAAAGAAACCCTGACGGAAGACGATGCCGATATTCTCGCATTGTGCCCCGTCCATTTCACAGATACCGAGGGGGGGGATGGCATTGTTCGGCGGGTTGTCGAGTACCGCCCCTTAAGCTATAACATCCTCACTGAGCTCCGCAAAGCGATGCGGGACGTAGGAGCCACTAGCCCCTACGTGAGAGGCATGCTGGAGGCAATCGCGAGGAATCACCTAATGGTTCCGGACGACTGGAAGACCACCTTTCGCATGCTCCTGAGCCCTGCACAATTTGTGATCTGGGAAAGCGAGTTCCGCCAGCAGTGCTTCAACAGGGCAGCCACCTCTGGCGGCGCCTACACCGCCGCGCAGCTTTACGGCTTCGATGCCTTCACCAACCCCAACGATCAGATTGTCCTGCCTGAGGCCACCCTTACGGTCGCCTCTGAGTGCGCCTACAAGGCGTTTATCAAGGTTCCCAATGCCGGCCAGCCAACCCAGAGTTTCTCCACCATCCGGCAAAAACCCCAAGAGCCCTATGCCAAGTTTGTGAACAGGCTCCAGGAAGCTCTCAAAAGGCAGGTTGACAACGAGGAGGCCCAGGGCGAACTCCTTAAGCGCCTCGCCAAAGAGAACGCCTCCGCTGAGTGCCGCAAAGCAGTCACAGGCTTAGGTAGGAACCCTGAACTGGCCGACATGCTCAAAGCTTGCCAGGACATCGGGTCTTTCGCCCATCAAGCCAGCCTTCTAGCTGCAGCCCTCTCCGCTGCCCTGAGACAGCCCCGAGACGAGTGTTTCAATTGCAACAAGCCAGGACACCTCCGTAAGGACTGTAGACTGCCCGGTGGGGGGGCCTACAGCCCGAACGGAGGGGGGTCTCCCCCCAGAGGGCGAAGACTCCCAGGGAGGTCTAAGACCGGGTGCTCCCAAAGCCTGCTGGGAAGGCCCGCACCCGGGCATCTCCCCAGCCCGGAACCAAGGCCCGCACCTCAAACCCTTCCCCCGGAGCTCCCCCACGAGATCTTCGCTGCTCCAGCTCAGTATAGTGATCCCATCCCCACGGAGACCATTAGGCTGGTCTTGCCAAAAGCTTCCGCCGCTGAACAGGGGTTGTTCATCATCCCAGGGGTCATCGACCCCATGCACCAGGGAGCCATCCACATCCAAGTATGGACAAACATCCCGCAGAAACTGCCAAGTTCATCTGAACACCCTGCCTCTATGCTCTCACTCGAGTCTAATCTAAGTTCAGCTAATCTAAATCTCGTTGCTCGCTCCCCCTCTACGTCTATACTTCCTGCTCTGCTAGCCCCTTCTATTTCCAAAGTCACCATGCCTCCGCCAGTGCCACAGAGTGGCACGCATTTCAAAATCTCTGCAGAGTCCACAATCACTGAACTACAAGCAGCTGTAAGGATCAAATCAGATCTCGTAGCCTCTGAGCCTGTGCAAAGCCCTAAGCTCAAAGCTCCCAGTGGCAGCAAAATCGTCAGTACCTCAGAGAGAGCAGGATCGCAGCCTGCAAAGGAACCGCCCTGCAAGATCCAGAGAGCAAGATCTCAAATCAGAGTTGCAATCCTCCTCATTACTTTATGCGCGCTCTGTATGCCTATATATGCTCTGTATGTCTTACCCCCTTTCAAGAGACCCCTAAAATTTTCCCTTCATCAGAGGGATTTGTCCATTGCTTCTAAGCTATGCTCTTATGCTTCAATTAAAGTCTCTCTCCTTTTGATTATGTGTGCCAATGCCTTGAAAGGCTTCACCCATTACAGCATCAACCTTAAACAGGACGCAGCTCGTGCATGCTCCCTAGGAGGCCGATGGGACCTGCTTCAGGCCGCCTCCATCTTAGTTTAAACCCTCAAAACTCTTCTTCAAACCTTTCCTTGAGAACCTTTTCCTTCGTCCATCTGAGCCTACACTGCCACATTGGCGTGGCGCAAGTTTACATATGAAGCCAAAATCATTTTCATGCTCCCACATTCTCTGCTGAGCGCTCCCTGGCTAGTCACAGTGCCAAGGGGGGTCTCTCAGCCACACCTATCTTACACAGCCTCCGCTGTGAAGGTAGGAAGCGAGCTCAAACCGGCCAAAGTCCCCTTACAGGAGGGGAAGGTAGAGCTGACTTCCAAACCCTTCCCCCCCCCCTGCCTTCCTTTCTGCACACCCTCCCTCTTTCTAATGGGCTGACGCACCCCACCTCTAGATCTAGGATCTGATAAAGGGTTTTTTGCAAACCCCTCTCAATTTGCTCCTGTGATCAAACCTCAAGCCCAGGAACTGTTTTCTTTGCATCTTCTCTACATCTTTCCTATAGATGCTATATTACGATATGACTATAATTGTGAATTGTTTAAGTTGCTTTGCAAAAAACCCACACCTTAGACGGTGATTGGGATTGTTTTACAAACAAACATCCGACCTGGATGTGACCTCTCCCTTCTCCTAAGCCTTCGGGCAATTCCCTGCCTCGTATCTCTTAACGCCTTGAATGTTGCAAGTGATCGTTGTCGGAATGGGCCAACTGCGCCTAAGGAAAGCTTGGCCAAAACAAACGAAAGAAAGGGGAGTAGTCCCCCCCCCTATCGACCCAATCAAGGTCTCATCCAGCAGACCATATCCAAAGTATCGTTCTCTATCAATCATTCAAAAAATTGCTCGCCCCCCCCCCCTCAGGGCTCAGGTCCTCTATTGTCATCTACTAACCCAGCCAGCGCGCAAACCCCCTGGGGGAAAAGCGTTGCTTGTTTTTCTCTTCCATACAGGAGTCCAGCTCGCCATGCCAGGCCAGCCCCATCCCGGAGATGGAGCGGGCCTCCCTGGAGGATCCAACCCAGCTGCCCTGTCGAGAGGGCCCGATTGCCCCCCAGCCTGGGCCGAGATGGGAGGGATCTCTCTGGAGCCAGCACACCCATTCTTCCACAAGGATCACAGCCCCCGCTGGGGCCACCCCCCTGGGGGGAACGGCAGCCTGGGCCAGCTGTGGCTCAGAGGTTGATGCCGCGTGTTGCTGCTCCTCATCTACAATCGCTATTCTCTCTCCCTCTCTGCCGCCCCCTGGCTGAAGCTTGGAGTTGCAGCCAGGGACATTCCTGATAGATTAACCCTTGGAACTCTCCGCTGTTCTCAGCCGCTTGAATATTGTTGGAACACGCCTTCTCTCACAACCTTGCTCGTGAGAATCACTGAACCTGCAATGCTAAGGACTATCAGTAGCTCTCCCTACGCTCTTGAGAAATCCATGGACTCTAACGCCATCGCTCTGTAGCTTTGGTAGTCAAACAGCAAGAGCCATGCATTGGACAATTATGCAACCACGGGTTGCCTTCCTTCCGTACATCATCCAGCCTATGTATCGTTTAGCCATGTTTTATTGCTTACTGTGAACCAACTATTGCTGAAGTTATTGCATGCCTTAATTTTAGAAGTTATGTTATTTGTTGTTGCTGCATTTCCGCCTGTGTCTGCCGGAACTCTCTGCTACCGCCTCACCATCGTTCTGCCTCAGGCTTCACCCCGGAAGCCCAAGCACAGCCACCGCTCCGCCCTTCCCCTCGACCCCCCTTGCCGGAGCGACGCGGCGGCTCTAGCCAAGGCGGAGTGTGTTTCCCTCACAACTTCCCTTGTGGGAGTCCCCGGACTTGTTTCCTGTAACACCAAGACTATTGGCCGGCTGGCCTGTGCCCTTGCGAAGTCCATCAACTCCACCTCCATTGCTCTGGATGCCCTGGCCTCCGAGCAGCAGGAACTTCGTCAAGCGACTTTAGATAATCGTGCCGCCATTGATTATTTGTTGTTATTGCATCACCAGGGTTGTGAGAATGTACATAATATGTGTTGCTTTAATCTCTCTGATAATTCCCAATTGATTCATATGAAAGTGCGCGAATTGCAGGAAGTTGTATCTAATCTGAAGTATGATGTTTTGCCCCAATGGTGGTCAGCCCTCTGGAGCTGGCTGCCGGGAGGATGGTTAAGTGCTATTGTACAGCTCTGCATTGGTTTAATTGTATGCCTCATTATCGGATCTTGTTTCGTTCAATGTATGTCTAATATTGCCTGTAACCTATGTAAGAAGCCCCTCGACTTTCCCTTACCTCGCAACCAAGTTCTAATGTTGCACAAGCAGCTCGGTCAGCTTGACCAAACGGCGGAGGGGACAAGCGTCCTTTTAAATCGCCCCCTAGCATTTCGGCCTTCCTTCTAAAACGTAAAAAAGGAGGAGATGTAGTAATGCACTGCTGACCCAGCAGCACCGTGGTAGAACGTTGGCACACCAGCGGACCTACGGCCTTCTGGTCGCACCGCACCCCCACTCCTCATCCCCCTATGAGTCACGGGTCATGAACTATCTGGCTCACAGTCACTAGGTGTCTCAGACAAAGGGACAATGGGCCCCTGCCCCCAGGTGAGGATTAGACCCAGACGCTGATGCTCCTCTCCGCACGTAGCAGCCAGGTGAGATCATGCATCACATGATGATCTCCAGGTCTCCCGGTCTCCCGCTCATCTCCCTACCCACCTCCTTTACACGCCCACAAGGAAACCCTAATAAAAGGTGCGAGAGACCAGCACAGGAGAGAGTTGTCAGGATCACGAAATCCCGCGCTTCCTGTTGCTGACGCTCTCCACCAGATGGAACCTCCTCCGCGTCTCGCCTATTCCTTAGCGACGACCCTGCGGGGATGACTACAAGCTGGTGCCGAAACCCGGGAATCCTCGAACCTCCACCCTGCTCACCGTCGCCTGGGAAAGGGCCGCGATACCGAAGTCCGCTGGATCGGCGCATCCAGGGACCACCGTTTCGGTATCGCCTGTCCTCTGGATCGGCGCATCCAGAGACACGCGTCCTAGGACACTCTCTCGTCCGACGGAACACCGGTGAGTATGGGAGCTTGCAAAAGCAGGGCTTATGACAAGCACGTTGACGAACTGAAAGCGTTA
>NW_025949976.1:0-10592 GCF_021028975.2 Sphaerodactylus townsendi
GTGCTGTAAAAACAAAGCAGCGGCAGCCAAAAGCCATGCAGGGAGTAGACAAGACGGATGGCTAAAAAAAATGCCCCGGGGCTTCTGCATCTCCTGCATCGCCTCCGTCGCTGCCTTCCAGAACATGCCCTTTTGTCTTGCTGTCGATCAGTCAGCTCAGTGACGCGCCAGCTGGGTGACCTTGGGCTAGTCACAGCTTCTCGGAGCTCTCTCAGCCCCACCTACCTCACAGGAAGGGGAGAAGGGGAGAAGGGAAAGGAGATTGTAAGCCCTTTGAGTCTCCTATAGGCGAGAAAGGGGGAATATAAATCCAAACTACTACTCCTCCTCTTCTCTTCTTCTTCCTCTTCTTCTTCTTCTTCTTCCTCTTCTTCTTCTTCTTCCTCTTCTTCTTCCTCTTCTTCTGCTGCTGCTGCTCAAAGCTGGGGGCCAGGTCAACTGCTTGGAGCCCACGCCGGTGCCCAGGTCTACTGCCCAGAGCTGGTGAGCGCGGCCCGGGCCCTGTGCCCCCCACGTGATTAGATGGCATGCGCCCGGGACATGTGATACCCCATGTCCCTCTGGCAGATACGCCCCTGCCCTGCTGTGCTTCTGAGCTTCCTCTCCCCGCCCGTGGTTGCTCCCTCCGGCAGATTTTCAGGGCAGCTGGTGTTGTGCGTCGGCTGCAAAATGTCCCTTCCCATCTTCGTCCTCTGCCTCTCGCTCCAGCGGCGTTACGTGCCTCGCAGAGAAATTTCTCAGCCTTGTTTCTAGAAGGCCGGGTGTCGCTTCATCCCTTCGGCAAAGCTAGAGGAGGCGGATAATCCGATTAAACAGCTCCTGTCGAAACCTTGCTGTTCCTTTGATATCGAGAATTCTTTGCTTTATCGGGTCAGCCAGGAGCCTCCGTAACGGACAACGCTCCGAGTTATTTTATGTTTTAAACGTTGGCCTGACTGTTTAGGTTTGGATTGTTGCATTAACTTGGGCACCTGCTGTTAGCCTTGAAGATATTATGTCTATTGACATCAGTGGATGCAGACTGGAGTAACAGAGGTCATTTCCACAAGGGTCACTGGAAACGTTTGCAAAATGTTTTCGATAGTTCGCATTCACCTCCTCTAAACAATTCCTGGCTGCCATTTTGTGATCATTCCGGGTTTTGGTGGGATTCTCTGTAGATTCGATCTGTGATGCTTCAAAGCCTCTGCTATGATTCCCCTTGGGTCATATGTTCGTAGCTTCCAAGTTATCACACCCTCGCCCCTTTTAAAAAATCCTGATGAAAATAAGCATGTGAGATGATGAAGCATCAGTGGCGTATCTGCCTAGGGACAAGGGGTACCCCTTATCCCCGGGCGCCACTCTTCTGATCACGTGGGGGGGGGCACAAAATCGGCTTCCCACATGACCAGGAAGTCCTGCTGTCTCATCGTTTTCGCATGCCTCGACCCCGTCCGAGGCACGCACAAATGATGAGACAGCAGGACTTTCTGCTGCCTCCAAGCCCCCTCAACCCGCCCTGGACTCCTCCCTCCCTTCCTTCCTTCCCCCCTGCCAGCTGGGCTCCCAGCCGGCAGCCGGCAGTCTCTTCTGACCTCCCCTCCGGGCAGGCCAGAAGAGACTGCAGTCCTGGCCTCGGAGACCTTCTTTTATAAGCACTGAGGCTGGGGGGGTGGGGCTTGGGGAGCAGGAAGGGGTGGGACTTCCTGCACCCCAAGCCCCACCCCCCAGCCTCAGTGCTTATAAAAGAAGGTCTCCGAGGCCGGGACTGCAGTCTCTTCTGGCCTGCCTGGAGGGGAGGTCAGAAGAGACTGCAGGCTGCCGGCTGGGAGCCCAGCCGGCAGGGGGAGTCTGGAGGGGAGGTGGGCACTCTAAACCTTGCCCATGTCCATGGTGACATGAGCGGGGTTGAGGGCAGTGGAGATGGGGCAGAGGTGGGCGGGGCAGGGGCAGAGCCTGGGGGGCATCCGGGAGACAATTTGTCTCCGGGCGCCATTTACCTCTGATATGCCTCTGTGAAGCATGCTCACAAAATGGCACAAAGGAAAAGGTTCGGGGACTGCAGAGAGGCATGGAAAACATTTTAAAGACAAACGCAAAGCAAGTGGAAATGTTTTGCAAATGTTTTCACAAAAAGAATCTCCCAAATCCGGGCTGCGGGAAAGTAGGAGCGCGGGAACACATCTGGTTCACCAGATAAGCCTCCGCCACTCAGGTGGAGAAGTAGGGGATCCAACCCGGTTCTACAGCGTAGAATCCGCCTACTCTTAACCACTACAGCAGCCACCTTGTGAGGTAGGTGGGGCTGAGAGAGTTCTGAGAGAACTGTCACTGGTCCGAGCTCACCCAGCAGGCTTCATGTGGAGGAGCAGGGGAACAAATCCAGTTCTCCAGATTAGAGTCTGCTGCTCTTGACCACGTCACCACGCTACCTTGAAAATCTTGCTGATCTCTTAAGGTGCTGCTCGAATACGGTTGTTCTGCTGCAGACCAACAGAGCTGCACCCTCTGAAACTAGATCCTTAGCATGGTGCTGTCTGTTAACTGACTCCGGAGCCAAAGGGGCACGTCCGTGTCTTCCATGGCTTGACCTTTGCCACTGAGGAAGAGCCCCAGATCACTCGCTAGATGCAAATGACCACCTGCCCGCAACCGTCCTCCTTAGAAGAGTTTGGATTTATATCCCCCCTTTCTCTCCTGCAGGAGACTCAAAGGGGCTGACAATCTCCTTGCCCTTCCCCCACCCCACAACAAACACCCTGTGAGGTAGGTGGGGCTGAGAGAGCTCCGAGAAGTGTGACTAGCCCAAGGTCTCTCTCTCTCTCTCTCTCTCTCTCTCTCTCTCTCTCTCTCTCTCTCTGCTTCCTCGTGCCTCTCTGCTCCACCTCTTGGTTGCTACACTTTAGGGGCCAAATTAATTGCCATATAAATTCCCTGCTTCCACATTCCCTTTGGCAAAGCGTGAATTTGCACTAACTAGCAACTCCGGTTGAGCGGTCTTCCTCCTCTCAAATGGCTTTTTTCAAAAGCAGCCGTGGTATCGGGAAGCTCTTTCGTGCCCATGAAGTTCAGGCCCGGTGGGAGTCAAGCAGAGCTGAGTTTACCAGCTTCAAACAAACACAGTATGCCCCCAGCTTCTGTTGTTGTTATGGAATAGTTTCTGCCCAAAAATACTCACGAACAAGGCGGTCAGCAGTAAGCAGTTTATTGAAGACACGAATGCAAGCGTGGAGAGAGGGCACCTTGGTGGGTGCGGCTCTCTAAAGTCTGTGGCGCAGCACAGATCATTTTTAAGGCCCCTGCTCTGCCCTCTTGTCCACCCCTCATTGTGAAGGGCCAGAGCAGGGGTCGTCAACCTGCAGCTCTCCAGATGTTGGCAGGGGCTGATGGGAATTGTAGTCCATGAACATTTGGAGAGCCGCAGGTTGCAGACCCCTGTGCCAGAGGATCGGGGTGTGAAGGATGGGCGGTGGGGTGACGTCATCTGATGGGGCTTGATTTTCAATTACCTTGGTTGGGGGGGCGCTGCCCATCACAACTAACCTGTGATCACAGCAGTCTGTGTTTGTGCCTCTCTCTGGTGGATTCCACAGAGGCTGAATATGATGAGTGTAGCAGTGGCATAGGAGGTTAAGAGCTCGTGTATCTAATCTGGAGGAACCGGGTTTGATTCCCAGCTCTGCCGCCTGAGCTGTGGAGGCTTATCTGGGGAATTCAGAATAGCCTGTACACTCCCACACATGCCAGCTAGGTGACCTTGGGCGAGTCACAGCTTCTCGGAGCTCTCTCAGGGTGTTTGTTGTGAGGGGGGAAGGGCAAGGAGATTGTCAGCCCCTTTGAGTCTCCTGCAGGAGAGAAAGGGGGGATATAAATCCAAACTCTCCTCCTCCTCCTCCTCCTCCTCCTCCTCCCTGCTCTGCCCTCTTGCCCACCCCGCATTGTGAAGTGCCAGAGCAGGGGTCTGCAACCTGTGGCTCTCCAGATGTGCATGGACTACAATCCTCATCAGCCCCTGCCACGGGGCTGATGGGAATTGCAGTCCATGGACATCTGGAGAGACGTAGGTTGCAGACCCCTGTGCCAGAGGATCGGGGTGTGAAGGATGGGCGGTGGGGTGACGTCATCTGATGGGGCTTGATTTTCCATGACCTTGGTCGGGGGGGTGGGGGGCTGCCCATCACAACTAACCTGTGATTGCAGCAGTCTGTGTTTGTGCCTCTCTCTGGTGGATTCTCTTCTTCTTCTTCTTCTTCTTCTTCTTCTTCTTCTTCTTCTTCTTCTTCTTCTTCTATACAAACTGTTTGGCGAGGGGCGGGCAACTTCACACAGGTCCCCTTCCCAAAATTAGTTTGGCCTGTTCTATGATGTCATGTTGAAGAGGGAGCAAGACTAGGACATGGCGTAAAGGATTCAAGGTGCAGGAAAAGAGATTCCACCTAAACATCAGAAAAAATTTCCAGACAGTCAGGGCTGTTCAATAGTGGGATTTGCTGCCTCAGAGTGTGGTGGAGTCTCCTTCTTTGGAGGTTTTTAAACAGAGGCTGGGTGAACATATGTTGGGAGTGCTTTGATTGTGTGTTTTTTGCCAATTTGCACCCCTCATGTGACCAGATTAGTGGCGGCCAGGGACAAGGGGTGCCCCCTGTCCCCAGGCAGATACACCACTGCCTTTTGCACAATCCTGGGTTGTTGTTGTTGTTGTTGTTGTTGTTGTTGTTGTTGTTGTTGTTGTTGTTGTTGTTGTTGTTGTTGTTGTTCTTCTTCTTCTTCTTCTTCTTCTTCTTCTTCTTCTTCTTCTTCTTCTTCTTCTTCTTCTTCTTCTTCTTCTTCTTCTTCTTCTTCTTCTTCTTCTTCTTCTTCTTCTTCTTCTTCAAACTGGAGCTGGAAACCCTATCCAGTGGCTGGCAAGCAACAGACCTCTCAGAGGATGTGGTGTGGGGAGTCACTATTTCCTCCCCCTCCTTCCTCTCTCTCTTCACATAGACCTGGTCCAGCTGGGACACAGGAGATTACTCAGCTCCCCATCAGGAGAAAAGCACCCCCCCTTCCTTTTGGCACCTGCGAGGAATTTGAATAGATGTTTAATGGAGGTCAGCCGGCTTCCTCCCGGGCCTTTGCAGATAACAGCCACAATGGGTTTTAAAAAGTTTCCCCGATGTTCATTTCTCTAAAAAATGCAACCCTCATCACACCTTAATTCCCATCCCCTCTCGCTCAGCATCCAGTCCCGGCCGGCATTCGGCGGGCGCCCGGCTGCCCTTCAAAGGTTCCGATGTTTCATTTTGACAGCTCGGGGGAAATAAGCATCTTCTGTGTCCAAAAACCCTTTTTTCGGGACCACTTCCAGCCGAGAACCTGAAATTGCCTTGGCAGCAGTTAATTAACCCTCCCGCTTTCGCAACCGTCGGGGGCTTATTCGCCTGTGACGGAGAACCCACGGCGGAAGTTGGCTGCCTATAATGAGAGCCGTGCATTTCGCCACGCCAGCCTCCAGGAATTGGACTTGCTCCAGGGGGGGCTCAAATATTTGGAGATCAGAGGGGAGGGTAGAAGAGGAAGAGTTTGGATTTCTATCCCATCTTTCTCTCTTGTAAGAAGACTCAAGGTGGCCTACAAGCTCCTTTCCCTTCCTCTCCCCACAACAGACACCTTGTGAGGGGCTGAGAGAGTTCTGAGAGAACTGTGACTGGCCCAAGGTCACCCAGCAGGAATGTAGGAGTGCGGGAACACAGCCCCAGAAAGTCCCACACAAACCTCCAAAGGAGGAGACTCCACCACTCTCTGAGGCAGTGAATTCCACTGTCAAACAGCCCTGACGGTCAGGAAGTTCTTCCTGGTGTTTAGGTGGAATCTCTTTTCCTTCCCCTTGAACCCATGACTCCTGGTCCTGGTCTCTGGAGCAGCAGAAAACAAGCTTGCTCCCTCACCAACATGACATCCCTTCAGATAGCTAAACATGGCTATCATGTCTCCCCTTAACCTTCTCTTCACCAAACTAAACATCCCCAGCTTCCCAAGTCTCTTCTCCTAGGGCAGGAAATCCAGACCTTTGACCATTTTGGTTGCCCTCTAGTGAGGGCCTTTTTGGAATGATGAATACTCTTAGCTGTTGTGGGTTTTCCGGGCTGTGTGGCTGTGGTCCGATGGTTTTTGCTGCCAATGTTTCGCCCACAACTACTGCTGGCATCTTCGGAGATGTGTCATGGTATGGTTCGTTCTCTCCGAGGTGGCAAAACTCGTCTTACCGTGATACACCTCTGAAGATGCCAGCTGTAGATGCGGGCAAAAGGTCAGACGCAAAAACGACCACAGCCATGGAAAATCCACAACAGTTCAGTTGATTCCAGCCATGAAAACCTTCAACAAGACATGTGTACTATTTGTGGGGGGGCGGGGGGGGGGAGTGATGAAAGGTTTCGTGACAAGCCTATTCTGGCCAATTTTTGAGAATGGATGGCGATGACGGATTTTAGGGCTCCCAGACGGGAAATTGTGAGGGATCCATCTTGGCGTTTTGACAGTTTGCCAAATGGGGAGATGAGAGGCCAAGATTTCATCCCGTATCCCAGCCCATCTGTCACCTGGAAGCCGTCTCCCTGCCCACCGGGAGTATTCTAATTGCCTCTTCTGGCACAAACAAGCCCGTGTTATTTCAAGGCCTGTTTTGCGAGGGATCCGTCGCAATTTCCCACCTGGGAGCCCTGAAACCCGTTATCAATATCCATTCTGAAAAATTGCCCAGAAGAAGTTGTTGTGAAACTTTTCACACACACACACACACAGTACACCTGTATTGTGGAAGGTTTCAATGACACTCTCTCCTCCCCGTCTGCAGCTGTTCGGCTGGAGCCGTTTTGGATAGATCCCTGGATGTAAGGGGTGTGGAACAGCATCACGTTGCCAGATTTTGGAATTTGTGCGGGGTTGGTACTTGGATGAGAGGCTGGCAAAGAAATCTCTGCAGATGAAGGTAGTGGCAAACCACCCCTGCTTCTCACTTGCCTGGAAAGTCAGCAGGAGGAGGGGGGAGGAAGAGGAAGAGGAGAAGGAAGAAGAAGAAGGAGGAGGAGGAGGAGGAGGAGAAGGAGGAGGAAGAGGAAGAGGAGAAGGAAGAAGAAGAAGAAGAAGAAGAAGCAGGAGGAGGAGGAGAAGAAGCAGGAGGAGGAGGAGGAAGAGGAAGAAGAGGAAGAAGAAGAAGAAGCAGGAGGAGGTGAAGAAGAACCAGGAGGAGGAGAAGCAGGAGGAGGAGGAAGAGGAAGAGGAGAAGGAAGAAGAAGAAGAAGAAGAAGAAGAAGAAGGGGGAGGGGAGGGGGAGGAAGCGGAAGAGGAGAAGGAAGAAGAAGAAGCAGGAGGAGGAGGAGGAGGCGGAAGAAGAAGAAGAAGAAGAAGAAGAAGAAGAAGAAGAAGAAGAAGAAGCAGAAGAAGCAGGAGGAAGCGGAAGAGGAGGAGGAAGAAGGAGGAGGAGGAGGAAGAGGAGGAAGAGGAGGAAGAGGAGAAGGAAGAAGAAGAAGAAGAAGAAGAAGAAGAAGAAGAAGGAGAAGAAGAAGGAGGAGGAGAAGGAGGAGAAGGAGGAGAAGGAGGAGAAGGAGAAGAAAGAGGAGAGGGAGAAGAAGGAGAAGGAGAAGGAGAAGGAGAAGGAGAAGGAGAAGGAGGAGAAGGAGGAGGCGGAAGAAGAAGAAGAAGCAGAAGAAGCAGAAGAAGCAGAAGAAGCAGAAGAAGCAGGAGGAAGCGGAAGAGGAGAAGGAAGAAGGAGGAGGAGGAGGAGGAAGAAGAAGAAGAAGAAGAAGAAGAAGAAGAAGAAGAAGAAGAAGAAGAAGAAGAAGAAGAAGAAGAAGAAGAAGAAGAAGAAGAAGAAGAAGAAGAAGAAGAAGAAGAAGAAGAAGCAGCAGCAGCAGCAGCAGGAGGAGGGGCTAACATTGGCCTTCCCCCCTCCCCTCCCCCCCCCACACAACAAACACCCTGTGAGGTAGGTGGGGTTGAAAGAGCTCCAAAGAACTGTGACTAGCCCAAGGTCACCCAGCTGGCGTGTGTGGGAGTGCACAGGCTAATCTGAATTCCCCAGATCAGCCCAGACAAGCTCAGGTGGCAGAGCGGAGAATCAAACCCGGTTCTCCAGATTAGAGCGCAGCTGCTCTTAACCACTACGCCACGCTGGCTGGGTGCGCATCAGTCAGTTGTGGTTTGACGGCACTTTCATCCACCAGGAAATGTCAAATGCACAGTCTGGAGGAGCCTGTGGGCGCTTCCGCACTTCTGGTACCACACGGGGCAGATCTGGCTGGCTCCCCTTTCCCTCTGGGTCTTCTCGTGTGGCCATACGCAGGGGCCGCTGGGGCTGTCCTGGGAGTCAGGCGCTTCCATTTGGCAGTGGCGTAGGAGGTTAAGAGCTCGTGTATCTAATCTGGAGGAACCGGGTTTGATTCCCAGCTCTGCCGCCTGAGCTGTGGAGGCTGAGCTGTGGAGGAATTCAGATTAGCCTGTGCACTCCCACACTCTCCAGCTGGGTGACCTTGGGCTAGTCACAGCTTCTTGGAGCTCTCTCAGCCCCACCCACCTCACAGGGTGTTTGTTGTGAGGGGGGAAGGGCAAGGAGATTGTCAGCCCCTTTGAGTCTCCTGCAGGAGAGAAAGGGGGGATATAAATCCAAACTCCTCCTCCTCCTCCTCTTCTTCTTCTTCTTCTTCTTCTGGTAGAGGAAAGTGTACAGGAGTTGGGTCTGCTCGGTTACAAATACGCAGAGCGGGAGTGGAGGCAGATGGACTCTTACAAACGGGCAGGAGCATCATAATTAGTTGCTATGGCAGCCTGCTGGCTCCCAGCTCTCTTCAGTAGAAATTCTCCCCCCCCCCCGTGTGTGTGTGTCTGTGTGAGTGTGTGTGTGTTTCTCCCCCTCCCCATTAAATGCCCTCTCTGGCATCTCTCTACCCCCTCCCTCTCTGGTGAGGCAGCCGCCTTCTATGCTCCTCGTGTCTGACAAAGGGAGTTTTGAATCTTGAACATGGTGGTGTCGTGGTGAAGAGCAGGTGAATTGTAATCTGGAGGACTGGGTTTGACTCCCCTCTCCTCCACCTGAGTGGCGGAGGCTTATCTGGTGAACCAGGTGTGTTTCTGCACTCCTTCATTCCTGCTGGGTGACCTTGGGCTAGTCACAGTTCTCTCGGAACTCTCTCAGCTCACCAACCTTACAAGGTGTGTGTCGTGGGGAGACGAAGAGAAAGGAGCTTGTAAGCCGCCTTGAGTCTGCTTACAGGAGAGAAAGGGGATATAAATCCAAACTGGTCCTCCTCCTCGCCTTCCTCCTCCTCCTCCTCCTCCTCCTCCTCTATAACCCCCCCCACACACACACACACATTTTGTGGGTCTCTAAGGTACTAGTGGACTTGAGTCTTGCTCTTCTTCTGCAGACCTTCCAACCCCTCATTGAAGCCCTGACAAAGATCTTGTTTTGAATCCTTCAGAATGAGCCCCGGCTGAACAGGGAGATAAGATTCTTATCTTAGGGCAAACACCCAGTTTTGGGTCGAATCCCCGCTTGAAATTTGCACGCAGATCCAAACCTGTTCGTTGTGAAACCCTGTCCTCTTCATTGGAGTTTCTCCCTCCCCACCGCAGCGAGCACACAGCAGACACCCCCGGTTGCAGAACTCTTAGCAATCCCCGCTACCAGGCGAGCTCGCTTCGCTGGTCTCCCCTGATTGGCTGGCGTGCCTTGATGGGGCGGGACCTTTTCCCACTGCGGAAACGTACATTGTAGGGGCGCGATCAAAAAAACCGTGTAAAAATGTAACGTTTCACTGTGCAAGCGGTTAATCGTTACCTGTGTAAACCATTAATGATTCAAAGTTACACGTTTGACTGTTTAACGTTTGTGTCCCCTTCTGCTGGCCAATCACAAAAGCAGAAGCGAAACCAAGGAAAGGCTATGCATGCACCTTAGCGCTGATTGGTTGCCCGAATTCTGCGTCACACTCCAGGGCGGGAAACGAGTCAGGGTTTCAACCCTCATCCCTCCCCTCGGATCAGCTCTGAACCGTGTTAATGGGGTCTGTGCCACTTGCAACCAGGTCCTGCCGGAACGCGGATTAACAGGGAGAACGAGCGCCAGAAACGGAATCTGCCACGCAAGCAATGGGGAGGTCGTCCCTCAAACCTGGTTAGTTTGTGTTCTGAAACCTGGCTAAAATGCTAGGGGGGATTTGACCCCCTGAGCATTTCTCCTTCTGAGGCAGGAGGACATCTGGAGTCGGTGATTCCATCCCTTTGTTCAGGGAGGCAGGACCAAAATCCTCGCTCTGTGTCCCCAGTTTGGGGAAGAAGTTGTTGCAACACACGTTTGAGAGTTAGACGATGTCCCACCCTTAGATGGGGGGCTTTGGAAGCTCCCCCAAAAAAGTTGTCCTCCTGCATCAGAGGGAGAACAGGCTGTTGGCTACTTACTCTTTCTCCTCGGAGGGCAGGAGGACCTCTTGGTCCTTCCGGTCTCATCCTCTGTAGCTGTCTCCTTCTAGGTTCTAACGTTTTAAAATTCTGAAATTCACAAGTTAATCTTCAAAGGTTAGATTCATCTTCTGGGACCTGGGAGTCTTAGTAGACCACAAACTGAACATGAG
>NW_025949977.1:0-10591 GCF_021028975.2 Sphaerodactylus townsendi
GAAGAAGAAGAAGAAGAAGAAGAAGAAGAAGAAGAAGAAGAAGAAGAAGACGACGACGACGACGACGACGACGACGACGACGACGACGACGACGCACCCCCCCCCCCCCCCACCCCCCCCCCCCCACCCCCCCCCCCCCAGCCCCCCTTTCCCCCCCGGCCCCCACCCCCCCCCCCCCCCCCCCCCCCCCCCCCCCCCCCCCACCCCCCCCCACCCCCGCCCCCCCCCCCCCCCCCCCCCCCCCCCCCCCCGCCCACCCCACCCCCCGCCCCCCCCCCCGCCCCCCCCCCCCCCCACCCCCCCCCCCCCCCCCCCCCCCCCCCCCCCACCCCCCCCCCCCCCCATGCCCCCCCCCCCCCCCACCCCCCCCCCCCCCCACCCCCCCCCCCCCCCACCCCCCCCCCCCCCCACCAACCCCCTCCCCCCAAACACCCCCCCCCCCCCCCACCCCCCCCCCCCACCCCCCCCCCCCCCCCCCCCCCCCCCCCCCCCCCCCCCCCCCCCCCCAACCTTTGGCACTCCAGATGTTATGGACTACAATTCCCATCAGCCCCTACCAGCATGGCTAATTGGCCATGCTGGCAGGGGCTGATGGGAATTGTAGTCCATAACATCTGGAGTACCAAAGGTTCGCCACCACTGCTCTAAAGCCTGCTGGATGACCTTCACAGTCACAGGTCTCTCAGTGCACGCAGAGGCTGGCAATGGCCAACCACCTCCGAACATCTCTTGCCCTGAAAACCCTACAGGGTCACCACAAATCAGCTGCAATTTAACAATACTTTCCACCACCACCATGAGCACAGATCTGCCATTTCCGCTGCAAAGCATTGTGCACATTAATGAAAGTAAATACTAATACTAGCTAGAAACTTGAAGTTTGTTTCAATTATATGCTTATCAAGGATCCTACAATGCTGTATTCTTTGCTTGACACTAGAGTCGAAGACGGCAAGGTGGTTGGAGTGCCAGCCTAGGATCTGGGAGATGCAGGCTCAAATTGACACTCTGCCCAGGAAGCTTGCTGACCCAACTTGGGCCAATCTGATCCTCTCCCTGTCTTTCAGCCTAGCCTACTTCACAGTTTGGGTTCCCATTGCGAAGAAAAGTAGCATATCAGTCTTTAAATAATTAAAAAGCCCATGCATGTGTAACCTACTTATCCTTGGCCACACCAATCTCTATTGGAGACCTAGGAAATAATATATGACAGCACCCTGTGGCTTAACAAACAAATATGAAATTGCTGGAACAAATTAACAAACTTTTAACCTTAACACAACTTTCTATCATTTAAGGATAAATAATAGTGAACATATAGTGAGTATATATATACAGCACAACTCAATCATACAAAATCTTCAGTGCTTTTTAAAGAAAAAGCATTCAGAACAGTTGCCACCACTAACAGTGTCCAGTAATGAAAGAATAGCAATAAAGTCCAAACTATTAATCAAGCAGGGCTTCTTTCTCCCATCTGGCCTTCTGCATCTGATGTAGCTGCTGCAGGTCTTCCCTCAATTTGGGCCTGTAAAAAAAATAAGTCATTCCCTCAATTAAGCTGTAGGCCTTCCTTCTCCTGCTGCAGGCCAGATCAATTGAGGAGGGTGGGGCTCTTGCTGTTGGTAATCAGTAAGCAAGCTTACCAACTGCACATGCTCAGTAAGCTTTTATCCCCTGGGACCTAAGATCCAACAAAACCAAAAAATACTAAAATGGCATGGGTTACACATGCACAGAATACAGCACCTCCCTGTCCTCTCTGTTCCATTGTTCACTAAGAGCAATGTTTCAAAGTGATACAAGTGTTCAGATCAGGACCACGGCACAGGGCAGAAGGGGCTCCTGCTTCTGCCCCTGTTCCAGCCGCCCAACATAAAACTTCACTGGGAAGTGTAATTTGCCCCATTGGGAGATGGTGCATGCAAGCATTCAAAGTACATGAAACCCCCACCATGAGAGAAAAACAGAAAATAGCACTGGGGGGGATCAGGATCTCTCCCCCCACCCGAATCCCATAGTGTCAGTTCATATTGGGTACCCTGTGACATTTTTAATCATCATCCCCACCGGTAATTCGCAGCTGCAAATCATGGCTCCCACCAGAAATTCACAGTGGTAACATCTAGTTTGCCCCTAATCCAGAGCCAACAGACAAGTAGGGATTACAAAAAAAAAACAGACAGCTAGGGATTACAAGGTTTGGCATCCCTTAAGCCATTTGCAGCAGAGACGTCCTCCGCATACTCTATTAACCTGTGAATCTGAAGCAGACAGACAATGACAGAACGCACTCTTCTTTTGAATCAAGTCTGGGTCAGACAGGAATGGGACCGTTAGTCATCTGTTGAGCTGTCCGCTCAGCAGGCCCGTTTGAAACAACTCACAATGACTGAACCAAGCAAAGGCTGTTGAGAGGGGATTTTAAAAAACCCTCCAGAGTAATAATGCATCCTAAAACACGGTCACAATGAACGGAAGTATGTGAGCAGTTAACAGGCACAGAGAGCGATGCTTTGTACTACAAATCCGGGCAATTTTGTTTCCATCTTTCTAAACTGTCTTCCATTGTATTCTGAAACACACACACCCCAAATAACCTTGAAAATCTGTTCCCTTAACAGCTGTGTGGGAGGCAGAAATCAACAGGTGAAGCTCCCCATGATCTGTCCCATATACTGATGCCCACTCCTTTTCTGAATTGCTCTTCTCAACTAGGAGGAGAAAAAAAAAGCCTTTTGATTCTCCCTAATACAAATCAAACTTCTCAGTCTTTCATTTATTGGCAGTTTTCCATTCGGTCATATCAAGTTAGTTATTGAACTGTGAGAGTCAGTATGGTGTGGTTAGTGTATCAGCTAGAATGGATGTGATTAGCTTGAATTTGCCAGAGTCTTGAAGCTAAGCAGAGTTGCCCAAGTTTGGTCAGCAAGCTTCATCGTTAAGTTTGGTCAGCAAGCTTCATCGTTAATTCTCGAACGGGGAAACTATCGAGGAAGCCTATATAGAAGAAGGCGATGGGAAACTCTACTCATTTCTATCTTTGAAGTGTCTCCATAAGTCAATTGTGATTTTAATGTATTATTATTTTAAAACATTTTTATGGCAATGTATTGTCGAAGGCTTTCACGGCCGGATTCAACTGGTTCTGGTGGGTTTTCTGGGTTGTGTGGCCGTGGTCTGGTGGATCTTGCATCTGTGGCTGTCATCTTCAGAGGTGAATCACAGAGAAAAGTCTGTAATACACTATGTCTAGTGGGGTTCCCCACCCTGGGACATGAACAACATAAGCCCCACTAAACTTTCCCTTCTCACTAGACACAGTGTGTAACAGTCTTCCCTCTGTGATACACCTCTGAAGATGCCAGCCACAGATGCAGGCAAAACATTAGGAACAAGATCCACCAGACCACGGCCACACAGCCTGGAAAACCTACCAGAACCAATTTTTATGACACCTTTCTACCAATCAGGGTCCACAAAGTGGCAAATGTAAAACCTTTTAAGCAATTCAAACACAATAAAAATATAAAATTCAATTAAAACACGTAAACATTTGATGGCACTAAAACAATAAACAAGTGAGCCAATGAGAAATGTTAATAAAATATGGCATAAACTCTCCTGTTGGACTTGAGAAGATCAGGTACAACAGGTTTCCAGCGTGGTGTGGTGGTTAAGAGAGGCAGACTCTAATCTGGAAAACCAGTTTTTGATTCCTCAGTCCTCTGCATGAAGTCTGCAGAGCTGACCTTGGGCCAGATTCAGTTGTCTCAGAACCGCCTACCTTACAAGGTTGTTGTGGGGCATTGAGGAAGGAGAGGGAAGGCAATTGTAAACTGCTTTGGAACTCCCTACAGTAGGGAAGAGTTGTGTATAAAAACCAGTTATTCTTCTACTTCCCCTACAGATTCCCAAACAATGGCACTTCTCTGTTCATCAGTAGGTGCATTCATTCTGTCTCCTAGGCTGATACCGCATGGGCCAAAAACAGCGGTGTGAAAATGGTGTGAAAACAGTATAAACCCTTTTACACCGTTTTAAACCGTTTTACACCATTTTCACACCGTTTTCACACTGCTGTTTTTGGCCCATGCGGAATCAGCCCTAGTGCATATGTGTGTGTGCTATCAAGCCACAGATGACTTATGGTGACCTTATAGGGTTTTCAAGGCAAAAGATGTTCAGAGGTGGTTTGCCATTGCCTGTCTCAGCATGAGAGAATTCTGAGAGAACCATGACTGCCCAAACTCACTGAGCAGGCTTCATTTGGAGGAGTGGAGAATCAAAGTGCAAACAGACTTTTGCTGAAATGTGGTTCGGCCTGCAGCTCCGTGAGTGTTAGAATGTGGAATTTGGGGATTGCTTCAACTTCAAGTCCAGAATGGTTAAGTTAACAGTGCTACTAAAAAAGGGTTCCTGATATATACTTGTGAGGTAAATATTATTATATTAAAGATGTTGCTTGTTAAAAACCTCATACCTCAACAAATGCAACATCTTCAGTATAATAATAGGCTTAGAACTGGACTGCTCTATATCCAAAGACACTTCCCCAAAAGAGGGCTGTGAATAAGTTACCAAAGTTGCACACAGCTCAGCCGGGACTGGCTGGCTGTTGCTGTTCTGTCTTCCTTAATCGCTTTGGTCTGCAGTGACATTCTCCAGGAAGGTTTGTGGTTTCATAAATAATTTCATGGGTGTTTTGCGTCTTTGAAAAACGAACTTGAATAAATGTAAGGCAAAAAAAAAATATCTAAACTATAAAGCCTCAAGAAAGGCTTCCCCTTCTTGACAAGATTTTAAAAGCCATGAGGGGCATGGATCCAGAACGCACATGCTGACCTTCTCACTTCTGAGGCCTCTGGCAGCAACCACAGGCAAGATGTAAACCGCTTTGGAACTCCCTACCCCTCAGGTACTGAATCTGCCCTCAAGTTTGCCTCCAAGTTGAAATGGATGAGAGAGATTTTGTCAGCAAAGAATCTTGCAAAAGATTACAGCTGGGGGGGGGGGCAAATTTTCATCCTCCACAGTGCGAGACTAAGGTGTTATCAGATCATGCACAACTTTGAACAACTGAGGTGGACAACAATCTGCTGATGCAACAGTGACAGAAAAGGAAGTCCTCTTCACTGCCATCAGCCCCACATCATAGGCCATGACATTCTCTTCTGATTTATCTCTTCTGATGATCTGATTTATCTTCTGCCAATGTTGCTCTGGCCATCTTCCAAGCAAAAGGTCCATTAATAGTCTGATAGAGCAATCTTAAGCTCAGTTACACTCTTCCAAGTCTATTGCAGCCACTGGGCTTAGAAGGGTGTAACTCAGAGGCACAGCTGCTATGGGGACCTCTGGGGTGGCTTGCCCCAGGCGCCACCATTGCAATCATGTGGGGGTGGGGAGGGCGTGTGTGGGCAGTTCATGCCCCGGATGCAGTTCCCCCTCCCTTCGTCACCAGTGTAACTTCACTTAGGACTGAGATTCAACTAACTTAAAAATTACTTTTTCAGCTGGCAACTGTTAATTGAGATCAATAGGAGTTTTGCGGGTTCTCAGAGAGCTAAGCAGCTATGCTGTCCAGCCTGGGAAGAGTAACAATGGACTGTTGTTTTGGACATAAGGGAACTGGGTTTATGTTTGCTAATTGTTCATCTAACTATTTTGATGTTTCCAAACAAATTTGGTTGTTTTTATTTGCATGCTTAGACTTCTTTCTAGCACAACCACAGCTGTTCCCACTATCTCCAATTGTTAAAAGGCACACAGCTGAAAAAAAGTTCCATTTGAGATTTTTAAGTTGAGACTTACTACTTGGGTGTCTCTGTCTGCGTCTGCCCATAAATTTAACTAACCTTATGACAGTTTGTGTGATTGCTTTGTGATGTTACTGAAATACAATAAACAGACAGTGCAACATGTCTGGTGTTGGTCTTTTAAAGGATACATCCAATCGTTGCACATGTTCATGTCAGAGTTCTCAGCATGCCTGTAAACAAACATATTGCCCAGACTGTAACAAATCAAAATTAATAGAAGTTTTGCACAGACAGAATTATGATGGCTTCATTGTGTGCCTGTTCACAAATGTTTCTGCATGTCTGAGATATTTTTGTACTACTCTTAACCAAAATTTCATAACAGATATTAAAAGACCAGCAGTGAGCCTGCCTCAGCAGCCACTGTTGGGAAAGAATTTTAGAGCATAGGTGCCACCACCAAGAAAGCCCTTCTCTTCACTATAATTGTCTTAGCTTAAGGAAAAATTCATGTTGTACCTTTTATTTGTTGTTTCCATCAAGTGATAGCTGACTCATGGCAACCCCGTAGGGTTTTCAAGGCAAGGGACATACAGAAGTGGTTTGCCATGCCTCATAAAAACATAAGAACATAAGAACAAGCCAGCTGGATCAGACCAGAGTCCATCTAGTCCAGCTCTCTGCTACTTGCAGTGGCCCACCAGGTGCCTTTGGGAGCTCACATGCAGGATGTGAAAGCAATGGCCTTCTGCAGCTGTTGCTCCCGATCACCCGGTCTGTTAAGGCATTTGCAATCTGAGATCAAAGAGGATCAAGATTGGTAGCCATAAATCGACTTCTCCTCCATAAATCTGTCCAAGCCCTGTTTAAAGCTATCCAGGTTAGTGGCCATCACCACCTCCTGTGGCAGCATATTCCAAACACCAATCACACGTTGAGTGAAGAAGTGTTTCCTTTTATTAGTCCTAATTCTCCCCCCCAGCATTTTCAATGAATGCCCCCTGGTTCTAGTATTGTGAGAAAGAGAGAAAAATTTCTCTCTGTCAACATTTTCTACCCCATGCATAATTTTATAGACTTCAATCATATCCCCCCTTAGCCATCTCCTCTTCAAACTAAACAGTCCCAAATGCTGCAGCCTCTCCTCATAGGGAAGGTGCTCCAGTCCCTCAATCATCCTCGTTGCCCTTCTCTGCACTTTTTCTATCTCCTCAATATCCTTTTTGAGATGCGGCGACCAGAACTGAACACAGTACTCCAAGTGCAGTCGCACCACTGCTTTATATAAGGACATGACAATCTTTGCAGTTTTATTCTCAATTCCTTTTCTAATTATCCCCAGCATAGAGTTTGCCTTTTTTACAGCTGCCATGCATTGAGTTGACATTCCCATGGAACTATCAACTAAGACGCCCAAATCTCTTTCCTGGTCTGTGACTGATAGCACTGACCCCTGTAGCGTGTATGTGAAGTTCCTTGGGGGTCTCCAATCCAAATATTGTATGTGAAGTTCCTTGGAGGTCTCCAATCCAAATATTAGCTAGGGTCAAACCTGCTTAGCTTTTGATATCTGACAAGATCAGGCTAGCCTGAGGCTAATTGGGGCCAACCAAATTTCTACTCACATTGTGCAAAACCTCAAGTTCACCAGAGATGTTAATCAAACTGGATATTACAAATTTTGAAAGTCAGAGTGATGAGAAACAGACTGATATGACTATGCAGATTTTTCTAGCCTCAGGGGGCCTTTGTCCCCATGACAGGGCCTCTGAGTTATTTCAGTGCCTGCCCAACCCATCTATTAGGGAACCAAGTGGTTCTGCCTGCTTGTGTAAAAGATACATTTTCCTACAAGTTAGATTTAGATGTTATACCTTTTACATTTTTTAAATGATCACAGCACATCTCACTCCCCAAATGCTAAAATATCCAAATTCAGCACCCATTTGCAAGGTTGTGAGACCCAGTCCCCAAGTAACTGTATGACAGACAGCACTGTGCCAGCCAAAACACGGAAAACTGGCAAGTAAATCCTACACAGCCCAGCCTCCTGTTCACATAATGGGGGAAATAGGCACTGTTTTCTATTAAGTTGGTACATTTCTGGGCTATGTAAGAGCAAAAACTGGAGTTCATCTTTTAATTGTCGAATTGGGAAAAGCAATATGTTTGTGTCCTTGATTTGTGTTTTCAAAATTAAGACGTGCACAGATAAATGGGATAGATTCTCATGGGAGTCACTGTCCTTGCAGTATTACTAGTATGCAAAGAGACAAAAATAATCCTATGCAAACAACTGTCTTTTATACCTTTGGCAAGTGATGGCCCGTAGAATCGAGGCAGTATTCAAACAGAACACTCGAGATGAAATGTAAATACGTTTGTATACAAAGGAATAGAAATTGTGGCAAACATCATACACCCCTCCCTCCCACCCCATCTCCACCAAGAGCTGAATAACAACAAAAATAACAAAGATTCTATTGAGTCCACCCACATCTGAACCGGCATAAGAGGCATAGAACTAAAACAAGTTTAAAAGCAGCAGAGGAGAAGTTTTAAAAATTCAAGTCTGTGTAAGAGCAAGCCACCAGAACCTGCCTCAACCAGTTTCATTTCCAGTAGATAATAGAGTTGCCAACCTCCTGGGGTGGGGTGGGGGAATGGAGGTCTGAAATCACAACTGATCTCTAAATGACAGCGATCCGTTTCCCCTGGAGAAAATCGCTGCTTCAGAAGGTGGCTACTGTGGCATTATATCCAGGTGAGGTTCCTCTCTTTTGCCAAACCACACCCACCCTGAAATCTCCAGGGATTTCCCAACCTAGGGCCTTTCCCCACTTGCCGTTTGAGGCGCGCAACCCGCAGCGCGAGTCATTTCTGGCGCGGGGTCGTGTTCCCCACAGCCCCGCGCTCTGAGCGGGGTCATGAAAGGTGCCGTTTTATCAGTGCCAGAAATGACTTGCGCTGAGGGGGGCGGGAGAGCGGCAGAGTCAGGGTGGCTGCGTTGTCGCTGCCCGGACTCTTGGGGAGCGCCGCTGGACCCCGCGCTATTTGGGCAGAGTAGCGCGCAGCAAACAGTAAATGGGGAAAGGGCCCTAGATCGTTTCCCCACTTACCATCGACCACCCTTGCTGCACGGTACTATCAGCGCGCGTCATTTCTGGCGCGCTCCCAGGCTTCCCCACGACCCCGGGTCATCAAAAGGCGCCGTTTTGAGGAGCACCAGGAATGACGCGCGCTGAGGGGGCGCGAGAGCAGCAGCGTCGGGGCAGCTGCGTTGTCGCCACCCCTGTAGTGGGGAGTGCCGTGGGACTCCACGCTACTTGGCGAGAGTAGCGCACAGCAGATGGTAAGTGGGGAATCGACCCTAGAGTTGGCAAGCCTTTACAAACTCGCATCAGTATTTAAGTGACTTGATAATCAAAAATTTGTACATTCAGTCTTTGTGTACTTTGTACAATATTGAGCATTATGAGGCACCAGGAGCAAAGTAGGGGCCCTCCAGAACAACACCTCTCTAGAAATGTGGGGGGAAATGGAAAATATTCAAACAGGATTTTGCTCTCAGTTTGAAGTAGGTGCCTGCTATAAAGAAGGCACACAAAAGGTAGCTTTATTTCCTGCATTTGCCGGGCCTGAAGCTCTTGATGCATTCCACGGCTTAAATTTAACAGGTGAGGACAAGGCTAGCAATAAAGCCCATTGTGTGGGGAAATACAGCAGGCTCTAGAAAACAGGGCTCCTTGTGGGCAACTTGGACCAAGTTCATGTGCCGGCTCAGTCAGGAGGAATAGAGGGGATCGATCCTCTAGTATCAGGGATTGCGGGGAGAGACCACGGCTAATGGGATAACCCTGGTTGAGCTTGCGGAGGGAGAGAGTCACCGTCTCAGTTGCCAATTGGGTCACTCCTCTGCCGGCAGAAGTTCATGCCACCGGGCCCCCTTCATTTTCCCGCACACTTTATTCTTCATCTCCTTCCCCACCTCCTGACCCCAACACCCCCTCTCTGTGTGTGTGTGTGTTTCTCTGTCTCTGGAATCACTCGCCAACCCTCCCCCCCAACCCAACTTCTGCTTAAGCCCATCACTGCTCCATGGCAAGAGAAGCCATTGACATTGCCAGACAAAGCCATTGGAGGAGGTGAAGGAGGGAGGAAGACACCCCCTCAACCAGGAACGTAGGTTTAGATTTTTATGGAGGGGGTTTGGGGGCCAGGGCCACACCCCCACCTGCCCCTTGGGGTGTGGCCACACCTCCCCAAGCCCCACCCTTGGCCTCAGTGCTTATAAAAGCAGCTCTCCGAGGCCTGGGGTGGCAGACTCCCCTGCCACGCCCTCCCTTGCCCCCCCACCAGCTGGGCTCCCAGCCAGCAACCAGCAGCCCCTTCTGCCCTCCCCTCTGGGCAGAGGTGTAGCTAGGGAAAATGGAGCCTGGTGCAAAATCTGAGTCCTTAACTTTGGATCCTCTGAACCAAACCTCACCAAACCTGGGCAGTATCATCAGGAGAGTCTCCCAAAACATCCCTGAAATTTTGGTGCTTCTAGCCCAGGGGTTTGCAACCTGTGGCTCTCCAGTTGTTCATGGACTACAATTCCCATCAGCTCCTGTTAGCATGGCCAATTGGCCCTGTTCTAGCCTAAAAAATTGTGCCCCCTTCAGGCCAAAAACTGAAAAAAACACTAAAAATTCAAAAAACCCACAAATGGGGGGCGGAGCTTCGGACATGTAATGGGGGGTTGAACCCAAGGAACCCCCCCTTACCTATCTCCTTGCCAACACACACACACACACACACACACACACACACACACACTGGGCACGCAG
>NW_025949978.1:0-10588 GCF_021028975.2 Sphaerodactylus townsendi
AAATTACTAAATGCCAGTAGATTTCCTTTGTCCTAACATGTATATCCTGTATTGTATATGCTTTTTATTCTGTTTTTATTATTGTTGTACTGCTGTCTATGCCAATAAAGGCTTGCTAGAATGGAAATAGCCAATTCTGAGTTTGGAAATTCCTGTAGATTTAGGGGAAATATCCCAGTAAAGGCAGGGTTTTGAGAGATTCAGTTTAGATCTGGTCTCATCCGGATCTAATGCCTTAGTGTCCACCCACCAAAACAGCCATTTTCTCCAGGGGAACTCATCTCTGTCATCTGGAAATCAATTGCAATGCTGGATGATTTATAGGCTCAACCTGGAGGTTGGTAAACATACTCAACACTGAATTAGAACTCTGGTCCTAGCAGACCGGTGCACTTTGTCACATGACAGCTTTCCTTCATTCACCCATTTCTGTAGTTTCATTCAATCAGTCCCCCTAGCAGTATCATAATATCCCTCTTATCCACAGGCATACAGCCAAGTATCTTGATCTTCTGACAGTGCCCAGAGGTGGACCCAAACTTGGGCCAGGTTTAATGTCTTCCCATCAGCCCTCATCCTGGGCCACTTTAAGTCCATTCCGCTCCAGGATAGAGTCTGTGATCTTTGCCCAAATCAGCCTGGAATCAATCAGCCATATTTTGTTTGATTGTCCGAAATACACAAAAGCTAGAAGTCCCTTGCTTTGCAGTGTATCTGCTGACAAATCTGGGGTCATAGTAGCATCTAAATTGGCTTTCCCCCCTCAATAATAGTGATGCTTGAAGAAGTTTACAGGTATCTGCTCTTTGTTTACAAGAAATATAACTTTGGACCTTTTAATATAATGTGTGTGTGTGTGTAAAATTTATTAAGTTCATTCATTTATATATTGTAATTATCTATTGTGTTTTTAAAATAATATTTTATAGAAGATTGAATTTCTATTTCCTTCTGATAATTCATTGCTATTTTGTCAATTTGTTGCCTCCCCTGTTCAATGGTTGCTGGTTATGCTGAAAACAACTTTTAACTTATGCCCAATAAAGGTTATTGTATTGTATTGTATTGCATCCTCCTAGCACAGTGATGGTGAACCTTTTTGAGACCAAGTGCCCAAATTGCAACCCAAACCCCACTTATTTATTGCAAAGTGCCAACCTGGCAATTTAACCTGAATGTTGAAGTTTTAGTTTAGAAAAAAAAACGGTTGGCTCCCTCTTCCTCCACCCCAACCACTCGAGCAGGGGTCAGCCTGCTCTAGTCTCCAGCAAGTCCCACGCACACCACTCTGTGCCTCTCTAGCATCTCTGCCTCCTCTGCAACCCCCCCCCCCACCTCGGGCAGCAGCCACCTGGAGCACAGGCACCAGGCTTGCCAGCTGAGTCCTCCTTTCTCACCGCGGTGTGCTCACGTTGTGCTCAGTGGCCCAGGCCAGCCTAGATGTGTGTGTGGGGGGGGAGTGATTTTCCACCCCCACATGACAAACTCTGTGTTCACATGCCCACAGAGAGGGCTTCGAGTGCCACCTCTGGCACCCGTGCCATAGGTTCACCATCACTGTCCTAGCAGTAAGTCGACACATTCAGAGACAGTCAGATTCTGAATCCCAGTGCTGGAGGTAAACATCAGAAGACCTCAGTCTCTAGGCAATTCTGAGGTTCTTTTGCATGAAAGCCATGAGCGTTCATCCAGCAGGGGAGATATGAAGAGGGAATTGCTGTCAGGGGGGTGTTTGCCAGAGTACTTAATTTGATTCTTAACTCTATCGAAATGTTTCTTATTAAGTGCTGCACTGCATAGCGTGCAGCCAGACAGTTCATTCAGTACTTGCCTTTGAAAAGGGAAATTATTGTCTTGTGGTCTATAAGAGAGCGACAGTAATTCAGTGATGACATTTAGATCTAGCAAAAGCCATCAGCTCATCCCTGTTCTCTGTGTCACGTGTTTTATAGCCAAGGAATCTAGCAAGGCATAATGCATGTCTCCAATGCTGCTGCTTAGTACTGCAGCCAAAGAACCGGGCCTGGTTCTACTTGTGAGCCGAACTATTTCAGAATGCCAGTCTGAGAATGCGATTCCAGGCTGAACGTTCCCTGCAGAGACGAAATAGCACAGCAGAGAGAAACGGTTCTAAGCCAGCTTTTTGCCTGGTGTGCTGATTTTCTACATGCAAAGAGTTTTTATTGCAGAAGAAAATTTAGAAATGTGATTTCCCACTTGCAGTCTAAAACGGAATTGCTGATTCTAGAAGAAGAAGAAGAAGAAGAAGAAGAAGAAGAAGAAGACGAGGAGGAGGAGGAGGAGGAGTTTGGATTTATATCCCCCCTTTCTCTCCTGCAGGAGACTCAAAGGGGCTTACAATCTCCTTGCCCTTCCCCCCTCACAACAAACACCCTGTGAGGTGGGTGGGGCTGAGAGAGCTCCGAGAAGCTGTGATTAGCCCAAGGTCACCCAGCTGGCGTGTGTGGGAGTGCACAGGCTAATCTGAATTCCCCAGATCAGCCTCCACAGCTCAGGCAGCAGAGCTGGGAATCAAACCCGGTTCCTCCAGATTAGATACACAAGCTCTTAACCTCCTACGCCACTGCTGCTTCTACCGCTTCCACACCCTGCCTTCTTCACTTCACACATTTAAACCAAGCCTCTCTGTCTCTGTCTCTGTCTCTCTCTCTCTCTCTCTCTCTCTGTATATATAATGTGCCATGAAGTCATAGCTGACTGGTGGTGACCCTGTTGGGTTTTCAAGGCAAGAGACTTACAGAAGTGGTTTGATGTTGCCTGCTTCTGCAAAGCAATTTCTGGGTCAGAGATCCTGGAGGTATTTCTCTCCCTCTGGGCATAGAGCAGAGGTCACTGGACATGTGGGGGAGGAAGGGAGTTGTGCATTTCCTGCACTGGGCAGGGGTTGGACTAGGTCTCTCAGCCACACCTATCTTACACAGCCTCCGCTGTGAAGGTAGGAAGCGAGCTCAAACCGGCCAAAGTCCCCTTACGGGAGGGGAAGGTAGAGCTGACTTCCAAACCCTTCCCCCCCCCTGCCTTCCTTTCTGCACACCCTCCCTCTTTCTAATGGGCTGACGCACCCCACCTCTAGATCTAGGATCTGATAAAGGGTTTTTTGCAAACCCCTCTCAATTTGCTCCTGTGATCAAACCTCAAGCCCAGGAACTGTTTTCTTTGCATCTTCTCTATATCTTTCCTATAGATGCTATATTACGATATGACTATAATTGTGAATTGTTCAAGTTGCTTTGCAAAAAACCCACACCTTAGACGGTGATTGGGATTGTTTTACAAACAAACATCCGACCTGGATATGACCTCCTAAGCCTTCGGGCAATTCCCTGCTTTGTATCTCTTAACGCCTTGAATGTTGCAAGTGATCGTTGTCGGAATGGGCCAACTGCGCCTAACGAAAGCTTGGCCAAAACAAACGAAAGAAAGGGGAGTAGTTCCCCCCCCCTATCGACCCAATCAAGGTCTCATCCAGCAGACCATATCCAAAGTACTCTTCTCTATTCTCTATCTATCAAAAATTGCCCGCCCCCCCCCCACTCAGGGCTCGGGCTTTCCATCGTCATCTATAAGGACTAACTCAGCCAGCACGCAAAACCCCTAGGGGAAAGCGTTGCTTGTCTTTTCTCTTCCATACAGGAGTCCAGCTCGCCATGCCAGACCAGCCCCATCCGGAGATGGAGCGGGGCCTCCCTGGAGGATCCGACCCCGCCGCCCTGTCGAGAGGGCCCGATTGCCCCCCAGCCTGGGCCGAGATGGGAGGGATCTCTCTGGAGCCAGCACACCCATTCTTCCACAAGGATCACAGCCCCCGCTGGGGCCACCCCCCTGGGGGGAACGGCAGCCTGGGCCAGCTGTGGCTCAGAGGTTGATGCCGCGTGTTGCTGCTCCTCATCTACAATCGCTATTCTCTCTCCCTCTCTGCCGCCCCCTGGCTGAGCTTGGAGTTGCAGCCAGGGACATTCCTGATAGATTAACCCTTGGAACTCTCCGCTGTTCTCAGCCGCTTGAATATTGTTGGAACACGCCTTCTCTCACAACCTTGCTCGTGAGAATCACTGAACCTGCAATGCTAAAGACTATCAGTAGCTCTCCCTACGCTCTTGAGAAATCCATGGACTCTAACGCCATCGCTCTGTAGCTTTGGTAGTCAAACAGCAAGAGCCATGCATTGGACAATTATGCAACCACGGGTTGCCTTCCTTCCGTACATCATCCAGCCTATGTATCGTTTAGCCATGTTTTATTGTTTAAATTTATTGCATGCCCTAATTTTTGAAGTTATGTTATTTGTTATTGCTGCATTTCCGCCTGTCTGTCTGCCGGGACTCTCTGCTACCCCAGGCTCCACCCCAGGAGCCCGGACGCCGCCGCCGCCGCTCCGCTCTGCCTTTCGATCCCTCCTGTCGAAACGACGCGGTCGCCCTCTCCAAGGCGGAGCCCGTCTCCCTCGCAACTTCCCTTGTAGGAGCCCCCGGACTTGTTTCCTGTAACACCAAGACTATTGGCCGGCTGGCCTGTGCCCTTGCGAAGTCCATCAACTCCACCTCCACCGCTCTGGACGCCCTGGCCTCCGAGCAGCAGGAACTTCGTCAAGCGACCCTAGACAATCGTGCCGCTATTGATTACTTGTTGTTGTTACACCACCAAGGTTGTGAGAATGTACATAATATGTGTTGTTTTAATCTTTCTGATAATTCCCAGTTGATTCACATGAAAGTGCGTGAGCTGCAAGAAGTTGTATCTAATCTGAAGTATGATGTTTTGCCCCATTGGTGGTCAGCCCTCTGGAGCTGGCTGCCGGGAGGATGGTTGAGTGCTATTGTACAGCTCTGCATTGGTTTAATTGTGTGCCTCGTTATCGGATCTTGTTTCGTTCAATGCGTGTCTAATATTGCCTGTAACGTGTGTAAGAAGCCCCTCGAATTTCCCTTACCCCGCAGCCAAATTCTAATGTTACACAAGCAGCTTGGTCAGCTTGACCAGACGGCGGAGGAGACAAGCGTCCCTTTAAATCGCCCCTTAGCGTTTCGGCCCCCCTTTTTCTAAAATGTAAAAAAGGAGGAGATGTAGTAATGCACTGCTGACCCAGCAGCACCGTGGTAGAACGTTGGGACGCCAACGGACCTACGGCCTTGCTGGTCGCACCGCACCCCCACTCCTCATCCCCCCATGAGTCACGGGTCATGAACTGCCTGGCTCAATCACCGGGCGCAGGGACAATGGTCTTGCCCCCAGGTGAGGATTAGGCTCAGACGCTTACGCTCCTCTCCGCACGTAGCCAGATGAGATCATGCATCACATGATGATCTCCCGACCTCCCGCTCTCCCGGAACTCCCCCCGGTCCTCCCTCCTACACGCCCCCAATAGAATAACAATAAAAGGTGCCAGGAACCGGCAGACGGGAGACTCGCTAGGAACACGGACCTCCGGTCTCCCGCTGCTGGCGATCTCCACCAGATGTTATCTCCGCGTCTCGTCTCGTTCTTACGCTGACCACGTGGGTCGACTACAACTGGACATGTGGGGGAGGAAGGGAGTTGTGCATTTCCTGCACTGGGCAGGGGTTGGACTAGGTGATCCTTGAGATGCCCTCCAGCTCAGTGCATTTCTGTGTTTCCTTGGTGTTCTCCCATCCAAATACTAACCAGGGTGCTTAGCTTCCAAGATCTGGCAAGATCAGGCCAGCCTGGACCATTCAGATCAGGGCAGACCTTGCCTAAGGTTCAGCCTTTCAATAACGTTGTTTAGCTTGTATTTGCATGAGAATCACGAGAATGCTTAGGCTGATAGGATTGGAAGACTCTGTGAGCTCGCACTTCCCTAGAGCCAGGGTCAGGATAACCTGTGGGTACATGACTGAGCCTTGAACAGTCAGCAAATCAGCCCGCACGGTGTAATGTTTATGAGCAGCGGACTCTAACCTAGTGGACCAAGATTGTTTCCCCGCTCCTTCACATGAAGCCTGCTGGGCGACCTTGGGCCAGTCACAGTTCTCTCCAAACTCCCTCAGCCCCACCTGCCTCACAAGGTGTCTGTTGGAGAGACAGGAAGGGAAGGAGTTTGTTGGCTGCTTTGAGATTCCTTTGAGGGTAGAGAAAATCCTGGACTAAAAATCAGCTCTTCTTCATCAAGTGACAGAAGCAATATTGACTAGTCAAAGAGAAAGAGAGCCGAAAGTACGAGCAAGAAGCCTGAGTGAGAAGCAAGATGCTAAGGACCATGGACAGCTCCTATTTAAAAATTCTCTTTTCTGGACTGAAAAGTCTCCTCCTCTTCAACCTTTCCTTAATCCCCTTAATTGTCTTGGTTACCCTCCTCTGTACTTGGTGTAGTGGTTAAGAGCAGGTGGATTCTAATCTGGAGAACAGGGTTTGATTCCCCACTCCTCCACCTGAGTGGCAGAGACTTAGCTGGTGAACCAGATGTGTTTCCGCACTCCTACATTCCTGCTGGGTGACCTCGAGTCAGTCACAGTTCTAATAAGAACATAAGAACAAGCCAGCTGGATCAGACCAAAGTCCATCTAGTCCAGTTCTCTGCTACTCGCAGTGGCCCACCAGGTGCCTTGGGGAGCTCACATGTAGGATGTGAACGCAATGGCCTTCTGCGGCTGTTGCTCCCGATCACCTGGTCTCTTGAGGCATTTGCAATCTCAGATCAAGGAGGATCAAGATTGGTAGCCATAAATCGACTTTTCCTCCATAAATCTGTCCAAGCCCTTTTTAAAGCTATCCAGGTTAGTGGCCATCACCACCTCCTGTGGCAGTTCTCTCTGAACTCTCTCAGCCTCACCAGGTGTCTGTTGTGGGGAGAGGAAGGGAAAGGAGCTTGGAAGCCACCTTGAGTCTCCTTACAGGTGGGGTATAAATCCAAACTCTTCTTCTTCTTTCCCAGATCTGCACTATTCCTTTTGAGATACAGTGACCAGAACTGTGCACAATATTCCAAACCTATATACAGCTGGTTGAGAAGAAGCTCCGATGAGCTTCATACTCTCTGGAGCACCATGAGATTCCCATTCAAGACTATAATGAAGATTTAAAGGGGTGACCCTGGAACAATGCATTGTTCTGCCCCTGAATAACATCAAATTGTGCCCCAATTTGGGAAGCCAGCATAGTATAGTGGTTAAGAGCAGGTGGACGCTAATCTGGAAAACCCGATTTGAGTCCTTTCTGCACCACATGGAGCCTGCTAAGTGGCCTTGAGCCAGTCACAGTTCTCTCAGAACTCTTTCAGCCCCACCTACCTCACAAGGTGTCTGTTGTAGGGAAAGGAAGGGAATGAGTTTACAAGCTGCTTTGAGGCTACTTAAAAATAGGTAAAAGTTGGGTATAAAACCATTTCTCCTCCTCCTCCTCCTTTGAACATTTGTGGAATAATTGATGGGCAGAGCCAGATGTTTCTCCAAGAGATGTGCACTGTTACTCTTAATTTATGGCATGCTGATGCATCCTTGCTATTTCTGAATGAAGTTGAATCTCCTAGTAATCAGGCATTCTCTAATAAACGCCAAAGCATCTTAAAATGTGTGAATCTCGGTGGGATTCTTTTGCAGGCTGCTGACTTAGCCTGGGTAGCCATTTAAAATGCCAGCATTCCCCTCTTAAATAGTTGGTGAATCATGCTGCCAATCCCCTTGAAGCCTTTTACAACCACACTTACGGTTTCTCTGTTCCAGTCTTGGCCACTGGAAACGGCAGAATCCAAAAAGTTATTGGAAGTGTGAAAATGAATTTTTAATACACCAATTACTATGTGGGTAGCCAAGGGTGGAAGAAAAGCGTTATGGATTCCTTTTGCTCCCTTTCCCTTTAAGTGAGAAGCGAAGAGCCAAAGGCAGGGAGGGGGTGTTTCTGGGGGGGTTTTCAAATATAAATGAAGTTGGGGCTATCTTAACCGAGAGCTGTAATTAGAAATCAAACAAGCACAGAGGAGAAGAGAAAACAACAATCCAGACTCAGCAGTTTTCATGAATCACCCGGCACTGGCAGGAAATGCTCCGGGCAGGAGATTGGGCAATATGTTACACTAAATGGTGAATCAGTGCTGCGTGAGGAAATAGGAATCACGCGGATCACGTTACAGGTTGTGCTCTTGGAAGCCAAAGCTAATGAATTTTTGTTCACGGATCTGTTGTCTGTGATCATGTGAAGGAACAATGAAGCTATGTTCAAGATTTTTCTTTATGACTTGAATGGTGATGATGGCTTTTGTCTTGCGTGTTCTGGATGGGAAATAGGGGCAAAATTGAGGTCTTGCGGGGAGGAGGAGGAGGAGGAGGAGAAGGAGAAGAAGAAGAAGAAGAAGAAGAAGAAGAAGAAGAAGAAGAAGAAGAGTTGGATTTATATCCCCCCTTTCTCTCCTGTAAGGAAACTCAAAGGGGCTTACAAACTCCTTTCCTTCCCCCCCCCCCCCACAACAAATACCCTGTGAAGTGAGTGGGGCTGAGAGAGCTTCAAAGAACTGTGACTAGCCCAAGGTCACCCAGCTCAGCACGTGTTGGAGTGCACAAACTAATCCAGTTCACCAGATAAGCCTCCACAGCTCAAGTGGCAGAGCAGGGATTCAAACCCAGTTCTCCAGATTAGAGTGCCCCTGCTCTTAACCACTACACCACGCTGGTCCTGCACTGAATTGGATGTTGGACTAGGTGGCCTGTATGGCCACTTCCAAATCTATGATTCTATGATTCTAAGCTGTCACCAGAGAGGAAGTAGACATAGAGAAGGGAGCCCACTGAAGGCATTTTGAATAGACCCCCACCCCCACCCCCCAGATCCCTGGAGCAGCCCTTTCTGGGGAAGAAAAGGCAATAAAAACTGTCCAAAACACTGCAAATGAACAAGCACGTCACTCTGTAATATTTTAGGAGCCAAGGTGGTTACAGGATGTGCCTTTTTGAAGCAGAGTGTCTTCCTCCAATTAATTATTTCCTTCCCATCGGGCATCTCATTGAAGTCTCAGAAAACTCGTCACAGGCAAGTAATGATTTAGCAGCTTCATTAAAAGTTGCTGCTTCGCTCCCCCAACAAGAACAAGTGGAAACTTTCCTCTGACTGAACCATAAACCTGGGCAGGAGTGTGAACTGTCAAAATAGGCCCGACCAAATTTCCCTTCCATCCAGTAGAGAAAGCTCTTGCCTTTCCTTCCCCGCACTGCAGTATTTGTATTTTGAATTCCATCCGCTGTCCCAGGAAGAAAACTGAATCACCTACAGGAATAGCATACATGGAACTCATTTGACAGTGTTGGCCCTCTGACTGCAAGAAGCCCGAGATTTCCTGGTTTTATCTCTTCAATCAGGATTGCGGCTGCGAAGACAGGGTACGAAGGTTTCAGTCCTGAAAGGTGCTGAGCGCCCTTGATTTCCCTGAGGCCAATTGGCTCAGCATCCTTTGAAACTGATCTTGCTTCTGAGCATTGTTGAGAACAGGTGGGAGCAGAAGATGCTCCGAAGTCCAGACCCCGCCTTCGGATTTGTTTTTCCCGGTTGCAGCTTTTGTCTTACACAAATTGAGCGCAGGAGTAGCGCATCACCCAGTGACCGTTCCGGTTTAATGAGATTCTACGAAACGGGCAGGCAAAGTTTAATCCCCTTTCCTGAATCACAAGCGCTGCAAATGCATGAGGAATTCAAGGTTAAAAAACACCACCTTGTTGTTGGCAATGGCATAAAATGACAACATTCACTCTGCGACAGCAAGAGTCCTGGCTATTTTTTTAAAAGGTTAAGTTTCTAGTCCTGATATTTAGACAGTCGCCATGGCAGCAAACTGGGAAAGTCAAGCCGTTTCGCAATCACCTTTCAATGCTGTGATCTTTAAGTTTTTGTCATTCTTTTTTTTTGAAGGGTCGTCCCAATTTGGGTCATTGCTTTGTTCATTACTTTCTGAAGGAGCATCATCTTAGTTCCCCCCCTTTGCAAAGCCAGAATCCAGCTTTGCAAATGGAGAAGAAGTGCCTATGAAGATGGGGAGAACTTCCCAGGCACCCTGCTGCCTCCCTTTGCAAAGTTGGGTTGTTTTGGGGTGGGGGGGCACAGTTTCAGTGCTTACCCCGAGCACCATTTTCTGCAGTGTGCCCCTGGAGGGGCAATCACAAAACAGAGATCATCTCTTTGCTTTGAGGGCCAGATGTTGCTTCATTTCTGCTTCAAAACAAAGGGGAGGGTCCTCTTCTCAGAGACATGAGAAGGCCTGGGTGAAGGGTCATAGGAGAACTTCAGAACCTACCTGGAAGCCAGCAACCCTACGAAAGGGACACAACTCATGTGACCCAATTATCTGAGATGAGTCCAGCTCTTTGCTTCACAAGACCCTTGGTAATGACTATGAGTGTCTCCCAAACTCCTGTTTCCCCCTCTGTGTCATTAAAAGACCTTCAGATTGTATCTCCAAGACTCATAATTATGTGGAGGCTCAGGAATACGTGATAGACATCAGGACACCCAATGGTGCTAGACTGGAGATCACTGCCCTAAAATAATGTGAACATCATTGTGTACATGACAGCTATGAACATGATCCCGCATGGAGAAAATCTCATGGAGAAAAACTTCTCACAAC
>NW_025949979.1:0-10586 GCF_021028975.2 Sphaerodactylus townsendi
GTCCTGTCAAAAGTATTCTATTTCCCCACCATTTCCACTTCAACAGAACAACTGCTTGGTTTATCTGAATAGCAACAACTAGGTGTGTCTATTCTCTTACTTTCTTTGGTCTTCAGATGGCCAGAGGGTAGAAACAGGATGATGCAATGGTGATTGTGAACATCCCCTGGGCTCCCGGCTCATTGCAAGTCAGCGCCTAAAGACCACCCAGGTGAGTAAAAGCAGGTGCAAGAGTTTGCTAACCAATCCTATGCACCACTGTAAAACAGGCAAAGCGGTATTTATTTAGCAGTGTCTGTAGCTGAGTGGAACAAAGGAACAAAGAGGATTTATTGTTCCATCAGGTCTTTTGAAAGCTTCCATCTAGATGGCTGAATAACAGAAGAGCCACTCCCTATCCCTATAGCCTACTGCTTTACTATAGCCTACTGCTTTATTACATAACTTTGCCAAATGCCCAGGAAGCTGGCCAAAAGAGGTGGAAACCTACAGAGATGCTGCTGGATGTCCACTGGTTATTGTTATTCGTGATCTTGCCATAGACTCACTTGAAGTCTGCTTTGCACTTGGTAGCATTCAAAACTATAGACTATGGCAATCTTTCTGAGCCTGTGAATGAAGACGGATATCGTGGGCACTGTGCTTCAGTAGTTCCAGCTGATGTAGTAGAAGGTAGCACTTGGTACTAAGGAGCAGCAATGGCATAGTGGTTAAGAGCAGGTGCATTCTAATCTGGAGGAACCGGGTTTGATTCCCCGCTCTGCCACTTAAGCTGTGGTGGCTTATCTGGGGAATTCAGATTAGCCTGTGCACTCCCACACATGCCAGCTGGGTGACCTTGGGCTAGTCACAGCTTTTTGGAGCTCTCTCAGCCCCACCCACCTCACAGGGTGTTTGTTGTGAGGGGGGAAGGGCAAGGAGATTGTAAGCCCCTTTGAGTCTCCTACAGGAGAGAAAGGGGGGATATAAATACAAACTCCTCCTCCTCCTCCTCTTCTTCTTCTTATGCTGTTGGGTACTACAGGGTGCAGCGCTTAACCTCTGCATAAAACCACTTGGAGAGATCTTCTGGAAATGTGGAGGAGAATGTTATAAATATGTTAATGACACCCAATTCTCACGCTTTTTTCAGTTCATTCAGATTAGAGAGTGCATGTTCTGAACATGTACCCAGAGAAGATAATGGGCTGGCCAATAAATTGAAGCACAGTCCAGACAAGTCTGAGAAGCTTGGGCTGATAATTTTGCCAATGAGGGCCTAAATATTCTGGATGAGGCTCTGAAGGAGCCAATTCACAGCTTGTGATATTATAAATAGGACTTGCAGATGCAAGCGCAAGCCTCACCTGTTCCACAAGGTACTTTTGCCCAGCTTCAGCTGGTTTGTCTGATGTAGCATGTTCCCAAGAGGCATGATCTGGCCAATTTTCTCAGCACATCCAGGTTAAACCGCTGCAACACATTCTAACTGGGGCTGCCCCTAAGATTATCTGAAAGGTTCAATTGGTCCCTCAGCCCCTTTCCTATCCCAAAATGCAGAGCTGGTGAGGTGGGGGGGGGGTAAGGAGAGAAAGAGGCTATTTTCCTTTCCCTGCAATTCCAATATATTTTGCTGTCAAGTCACAGGTGACTGATGGTGACCCTGTAGGGGCTTCACGGCAAGAGAGATTCAGAGATGGTTTGGCATTGCCTGCGTCCGCATCAAGATTCTGGTATTCCGTGGAGGTCTCCCATCCAAATACTGGCCCGGGTCAGAGTTGAGGGTGTGTGACTGGCCCAAGGTCACCCAGCAAACTTCCATGGCGAGAGTGGAGATCTGAAACTGGGTTCCCAGGTCCAACATCATAACCACTATACCTCTTTGGCTCCCTCTCCCTCAGATACACAGGGACACATGCAAAATCAGATACATTATTTTCTTTAGAAGTCAATCATATGTTAATACGCAAAAATGGGAGATACTGCTGGTGGTACTGGGACAAGATTGGAGTATGGTAATTGCACTAACTGAATTAATCACATATTCCAAAATTAAGCTGGAGCCTCCCGTGATATTATGAGACAGATCTGGTACACAGCAATTTCCAAAACTTGCTATGCTAGTTAATTTTTTTAAACTCACCTTGCATTGAATGAAACTTGATTTGGATTAAATTACTGCCGTGCACTCTATGTGAGGCTGCCCTTGAAAAGTATTTGGAGATTTCTGTTGATGCAGAATATTGCAGCCAGGATGTCGGCTAGATGGGTCACAGAGACCTAGATCACTTCTGTCTTGGTCCATTTTTACCTGTTCCTAAATTATTTCCAGGCCTAATTCAAAGTTCCATGTTGGTGACCCTGACTGGGCAGAAAGGAAGGATCTAAATGTTGTTGTTGATGATGATGATGATGATGATGATGATAACAACATACTCCAGAAACAACAGGAGAGATCATAATAGAACTGCTAGATGAAAACGCCAGCACAGGGGAGAAAATAATAGTACAGCCACCAGAGAAAGTCCCCATGACAGAAAAAAACTAATAGACTGACAGAAAGACAAAAAGAACTGAGGGAAAAGATCATCCGGTATGGACAATCAAATGAGGAAAGACAACGGCTGCCAGCATTGGAAATGGTGCCCAAAAAAGACCTGGCAACCATAACGAGGGATGTAAACATGGCATTGATGACAATTGAAACAACATCCGTCAAACAAACTAATCAGCTCATGTACAGTACGGCACTAGTGATCACAAGAGAACTGGGCATTGAACATAAGAACATAAGAACATAAGAACAAGCCAGCTGGATCAGACCAAAGTCCATCTAGTCCAGCTCTCTGCTACTCGCAGTGGCCCACCAGGTGCCTTTGGGAGCTCACATGTAGGATGTGAACGCCTTCTGTGGCTGTTGCTCCCGATCACCTGGTCTGCTAAGGCATTTGCAATCTCAGATCAAAGAGGATCAAGATTGGTAGCCATAAATCAACGTCTCCTCCATAAATCTGTCCAAGCCCCTTTTAAAGCTATCCAGGTTAGGGCCATCACCACCTCCTGTGGCAGCATATTCCAAACACCAATCACACGTTGCGTGAAGAAGTGTTTCCTTTTATTAGTCCTAATTCTTCCCCCCAGCATTTTCAATGAATGCCCCCTGGTTCTAGTATTGTGAGAAAGAGAGAAAAATTTCTCTCTGTCAACATTTTCTACCCCATGCATAATTTTGTAGACTTCAATCATATCCCCCCTCAGCCGCCTCCTCTCCAAACTAAAGAGTCCCAAACGCTGCAGCCTCTCCTCATAGGGAAGGTGCTCCCGTCCCTCAATCACCCTTGTTGCCCTTCTCTGCACTTTTTCTATCTCCTCAATATCCTTTTTGAGATGCGGCGACCAGAACTGGACACAGTACTCCAAGTGCGGTCGCACCACTGCTTTATATAAGGGCATGACAATCTTTGCAGTTTTATTATCAATTCCTTTTCTAATGATCCCCAGCATAGAGTTTGCCTTTTTTACAGCTGCCATGCATTGAGTTGACATTCCCATGGAACTATCAACTAAGACGCCTAAATCCCTTTCCTGGTCTGTGACTGATAGCACTGACCCTTGTAGCGTGTATGTGAAGTTTGGATTTTTTGCCCCTATGTGCATCACTTTACATTTAGCTACATTGAACTGCATTTGCCATTTCTGGGCCCACTCACCTAATTTATCAAGGTCCGCTTGGAGCTCTTCGCAATCCTTTGTGGTTCTCACCACCCTACATAATTTGGTATCATCTGCAAACTTGGCCACCACGCTACCCACCCCTACTTCCAGGTCATTTATGAATAGGTTAAAGACCACTGGTCCCAAAACGGATCCTTGGGGGACACCACTCCCGACATCTCTCCATTGTGAGAACTTCCCATTTACACCCACTCTTTGTTTCCTGTTTCTCAACCAGTTTTTAATCCATAGGAGGACTTCCCCTCTTATTCCTTCATTGCTGAGTTTTCTCAACAGTCTCTGGTGAGGAACTTTGTCAAAAGCCTTTTGGAAATCCAAGCAGACAATGTCCACTGGTTCCCCCTTATCCACATGTCTGTTTACACCCTCAAAGAACTCTAGTAAGTTTGTAAGACAGGATTTGCCTCTGCAAAAGCCATGCTGACTCTTTCTCAGCAGATCTTGCTTTTCTACATGTTTTATAATTTTATCTTTAATGATAGATTCTACTAATTTACTAGGAACAGATGTCAAACTGACTGGCCTGTAATTTCCCAGGTCCCCCCTAGACCCTTTCTTAAAGATTGGTGTGACATTGGCCATCTTCCAGTCTTCAGGGATGGAGCCTGATTTCAGGGATAAGTTGCATATTAAAGTGAGAAGATCAGCAATTTCATGCTTGAGCTCTTTAAGAACTCTTGGGTGAATGCAATCTGGGCCAGGATGTAGGGATGAGCTGCTGACCCAGCAGCACCGTAAGTAGAGCGCTGGAACACCGGCGCTCCTACGGTCTTCTGGTCGCACCGCTCCCCCACCCCTCACCCCCCCGATGAGTCACGGGTCATGAACTGCCTGGCTCACAACCACCGGGTGTCCCAGACAAAGGGACAATGGTCTTGCCCCCAGGTGAGGATTAGGCCCAGACGCTGATGCTCCTCTCCGCACGTAGCAGCCAGGTGAGATCATGCATCACATGATGATCTCTCAGTCTCCCGCTCTCCCGCTCTCCCGGATTTCCCCCCGATCCGCCCTTCTACACGCCCCCGCTATAATCATAATAAAAGGTGCCAGGAACCAGCACGCGGCAGAGTCGCTAGGAACACGGACACCCGCGCTCCCGCTGCTGGCGCTCTCCACCAGATGAAACCTCCGCGTCTCGCCTCTTCCTTAGCGACGACCCTGCGGGGATGACTACAAGCTGGTGCCGAAACCCAGGAATCCTCAAACCTCCACCCTGCTTACGGTCGCCTGGGAAAGGGCTGCGGTACCGATGTCCGCTGGATCGGCGCATCCAGGGACTCGAGTTCTAGGACTCTCTCTCTCGTCTGACGAACCAACGGTAAGTATGGGAGCTTGCAAAAGCAGGGCTTATGACAAGCACGTTAGCGAATTGAAAGCGCTAGCGAAATGCGGCAGGGTCTCCATAAAGAGAGGGGAGCTGCGCAAATTGGTTGAGGAGATTGAAGCTCAATGTCCATGGTACCCAGAAAGGGGGACATTGAATCTTAAGGATTGGGAAAACATCGGGCGCACTCTTCACACAGAGCCTCGCGCGCCGATATCACTGCTACTGACGTGGAGGCAATGTTATGTCGCCATCAGCCTGCAGGTCTATGGCTCCCTTGCTGTAGATCGCCCTCCTTTCGACCCTTCAGCTTCAGTTTCACCCCCAGAATTTTCTCTATCCACTAAATTGGACGCCTGTCCTCCCTCTGCCTCCCTTGCTTCCCCGCCTCCTTCAAATTCTCCCGCGGCTCGGCCGCCTCCTCCCTTCGCTCCGCCTTCATTTTCTAAAGCCACCGCACCTCCGTCGGCGCCACGTAATGGCGCGGGTTTCAAAACCCTAACAGAGCGTATTAGCCACGATCTGCAAAAGAAGGAAACCCTGACGGAAGACGATGCCGACATCCTTGCCATGTGCCCCGTCCACTACACAGATAACGAGGGGGAGGATGGCATCATTCGGCGAGTTGTCGAGTACCGCCCCCTAGGTTATAACATTCTCACTGAGCTCCGCAAGGCAATGCGGGACGTAGGAATCACCAGCCCCTATATGAGAGGCATGTTGGAAGCAGTCGCCAGGAACCACCTAATGGTTCCGGAGGACTGGAAAACCACCTTTCGCATGCTTTTAAACCTCGCACAGTATGTGATCTGGGAAAGCAAGTACCGCCAGCAGTGCATAAGCAGAGGAGCAGCCTCTGGCGGCGCCTACACCGCCGCGCAGCTTTATGGCTGCGAAGCTTTCACTAACCCCAACGCACAAATTGTCCTGCCGGAGGCCACCCTTACGGTCGCCTCTGAATGCGCCTACAAGGCGTTTTTGAAAGTCCCCAGCACCGGACGGCCAGCCCAAAGCTTTTCTAGCGTCCGGCAGAAGCCTCAGGAGCCCTATGCCGAATTCGTGAACAGGCTCCAGGAGGCCCTCAAAAGGCAGGTTGACAACGAGGAGGCCCAGGGCGAACTCCTTAAGCACCTTGCCAAAGAGAACGCCTCCGCTGAGTGCCGCAAAGCAGTCACAGGTCTAGGTAGGAACCCTGAACTGGCCGACATGCTTAAGGCTTGCCAGGATATCGGGTCTTTCACCCATCAAGCCAGCCTTCTAGCCGCAGCCTCTCCGCTGCCATGAGACAGCCCCGAGACGAGTGTTTCAATTGCAACAAGCCAGGACACTTCCGTAAGGATTGTAGGCTGCCCGGTGGGGGGGCCTACAGCCCGTACGGAAGGGGGTCTCCCCCCAGAGGGCGAAGACCCCCAGGGAGGTCTAAGACCAGGTGCTCCCAATGCCCTGCTAGTGCCCGCACCTCGTGCATCTTCCCAGCCCGGGAACCAAGGTCCGCACTCCTCAAACCCTTCCCCCGGAGCTCTCCTATGAGATCTCCGCTGCTCCAGCTCAGTGTAGTGATCCCATCCCCACGGGAGACCATTGGGCTGGTCTTGCTACAAAGCTTCTTTGCTGCTGAACAGGGATTACTCATCATCCCAGGGGTCGTCGACTCCACGCACCAGGGAGCCATCCACATCCAGGTGTGGACAAACATCCCGCGAGAACCTCCGCCAAGTTCAACTGATCATCTCAGTTCCTATAAGCTTTCTACTCGAGTCTGATCTTGGTTCAGCTAATTCAAATCTCGTTGCTTGCTCCCCCCCTATGTCATATACTTCCTGCTCTTCTAACTCCTTCTACTTCCAGTAAAGTCACTGACATAAATCCGCCAGTGCCCCCAGAGTGGCACGCATTTCAACCCCGCAGCAGAGTCCACAGTCACTGAATTTCACGCCAGAAAGAAATGCTGGACGGGAGAGAACGCCAACATTCTGGCACTATGCCTAGTCCGTCTTATTAACTAAGAGGACTGCCGCTGGAACCCTCCTCAGAATGCCCTACAGCCACCCTACAGGACAATGAGAGGCATGGAAAGGGGAAGATGCTCGCACAATGGCTTTAAGCCCAAAGTCCTTCATGAAGAAGAAGCCCCCTTGGCCGTCTCCAGCTGTAAGGTTCAAACCAGATCTTCATAGCCTCTCTGAGCCTGTGCAAAGCCCTAAGCTCAAAGCTCCCAGTGGCAGCAAACTCGTCACTACCTCAGGGAAAGCAGGATCGCAGCCTGCAAAGGAATCGGCCTCTGCAAGATCCAGAGAGAGCAAGACCTCAAATCAGAGATGCAATCCTCCTCATTACTTTATATGTGCTCTGTATGCCCATATATGTTCTGTATGTCTTGCTCCCTTCTCAGAGACCCCCCCTAAAGTTTTCCCCTCATAAGAGGGATTTTTCCATTGCTTCTAAGCTAATGCCTCTTGCGCCTCAATTAAAGTTTTTCTCCTTTTGATTATCATAAAAGTTAAGTGCCCTGAAAGGTTTCACCCATTACAGCATCAGCTTTGTGCTGTGTAATGCTCGCTGATGTTCCCTTAGATGCCTGTGGAGCCTGCTTCGAGCCGTCACCATCTTAGTTAAACCCCTCTCAAATTCTTCTTTAAAAGCTTTTCCTTGAGAACCCCTTTTCATGTCTGAGCTTCACATGTCACATTGGCGTAGTTAATAAGTTTATATATGGAGCCAGAATTATTTCCTCGTGTCTCCCACATTTTCCGCTGGGAACACCTGGCTAGTCACAATGTCACACTCTCAGCCACACCTTTTACACCGGGCCAGGAAGGTAGGGAAGCGAGTTCAAACCGCCTCTGCTGTCCTTACATGAGGGGAAGGTAAAGTTCCAAAAACCCCTTTTTCTTTCATGCGCACCCTTTGTATTATCTCCCCTGAATTCACTTCTAAATTCCGCCCAGGAGCTGTTCCCTCTCCCTCCTTCCTTCCTTCTATTACTCAACCAGTAGAAGGCGGGCGGGCCAATTGGCCGACTGGCCCTCCCCCCATCAACACCTGGGCCCGTCCTGGTACCGCAGCACTGCCAGGACAGGCCCCTGCTAAGGGGTTAAGCTGTAAACACAGATCCACTCATGATCTGTGGTGGTGGGTTGTTGCCAAAGCGCGCAGGGCAGCTGGCGGAATTCAGCTTGCAGGCCTTGGCGCTCGACCGAAGCCGCCATTTCGGTGAGCGGTCTCGGCGGGCAGCATCTCCCCAAGATAATTTGATTACAAATTCAGCACCATTCCAGCCTCTTGGCGTTAACCATCAAGGTCACGGTAAGTACATTTCCCCAGCAAAGAAAGACCCCCTCCCCTTTGTGTGTGTGAAATTTACCTCTAATCATTTGATTGCTTGTCTCCCCGATGCATCCATCACCCAAAAGCGCATCCAAGCCCCTCCTTTGTAAGCGCTGGGTAAATTAAGCATGCATACCCTCAATTAGCCCTCAGGGTCCGCTAGCCCTCTCCTCCCTATGTGCTCGGACCCTCGCTTGGACGCACCTTGATGACGCTTCTAAAGCCAGCTTCCATCAGGATCGCCTACCCTCTGCCCTTCCTGTCAAACAATTTAGTGCTAAAGAGGAGTAGGCGGCCCCCAGTAGATTGCATTGACAGCAACCTTCCACGCAGGCTGCAAAATAAGCCTTCTTATATTAAACTCTAACTCAAAACAAAAAAACTCGATTTTGACCTCCCGCCATCCGCTCTAGAACCGAAGCCTGGCGGGACCTCGGCCCCCTCCCATAACCTGGGGAAGGGGGTGCGTTTCAGTCCTTCTTCCTACAGGTCCCCTGTGGGATTCGGACTCGCCTTGACCGGCCAGCTCCATGGAATGGTGCCAGGAGGAAAACCAACAACCCCATCCCGGAGATAAAATGGATCTCTCTGGAGGATCTCGCCCCGCGGCCCCAACGGGAGACGCCGCCGCCGACGCCCGGACGGTCCAAAGACCCGTGGATGACCTGGGGGGATGTCAAGGCAACCACCAGCTGCTCGAGCCGCTGCTGCGCCAGCAAGCAGCCATCCCGGTATACCCCAGGGTCTCTGTGCTGCCATCTTTGCGAACATCACCGCCAACTCGGCAGTCACCATTCTCTTCGCTTCAGTTTGCTGCCTCCTGCTGGTGGCAGTCGGCCACCCCCTGATGAGCTTTGACCAGACCAACATCTGGGAGCAATTCGCTGCCGCCGCCAACGTTTCGTCCTTCTGCCTGGGCCAGCTATGACTCAGAGGTTGACGCTGTGTGTCGCTGCTCCTCATCTACAGCCGCCATTCTCTCTCCCTCTCTGCCGCCTCCTGGCTGGAGTTTGAAGTTGCAGCCAGGAACATTCCTGATAGGTTAACCTTTGGAACTCTCCGCTGTTTCCAGCCACCTGATTGTTATCGGAACATGCCTTCTCTCGCAGCCTTGCTTGTGAGAGTCACTGAACTTGCAATGCTAAAGACTATCAGTAGCTCTCTCTCTACGTTCTTGAGAAATCCATGGACTCTACCACCATCGCTCTAAAGGCTTTGGTGGCCAAACAGCAAGAGCTGTGCATTGGACAATTATGCAGCCATGGGCTGCCCCCCTTTTTCCTTTCATCACCTAGCCTTTGTATTGTTTAGCTATGTTTATTGTTTCCATCTACATGATGCCCTTTGGAGCCGACCTCCAAAGGAATTATTGAGTACTGTAACCCAGCTGATCATGGAAGTTATTGCATGCTTTAATTTTAGAAGTTATGTTATTTGTTGTTGTTGCATCCGTCTGCCAGAACTCTCTGCTGCCGCCTCACCATCGTCCTGCCTCAGGCTCCACCCCGGAAGCCCACGCGCCGCCGTTGCTCCCCCTTCCCTTCGGTCCCCCTTTTTGCCGGAGCGACGCGGCGGCTCTAGCCAAGGCGGAGTATGTTTCCCTCGCGACTTCCCTTGTGGGAATCCCCGGACTTATTTCCTGTAACACCAAGACTATCGGCCGTTCTGGCCTGTGCCCTTGCGAAGTCCACCAATTCTACCTCAACTGCCTTGGATGCTCTGGTCTCCGAGCAACAGGAGCTTCGCCAAGCGACCTTAGATAATCGTGCCGCCATTGATTGTTTGTCATTGTTGATTCATATGAAAGTGCATGAGTTGCCAGATACTGTACTACTGTTCAATTCTGCATTGGTTTGATTGTATGCTTTATTATTGGAGTTTGCCTTGCTCGATGCATATCTACTTTTGCCTGTAACGTGTGCAAGAAACCCTTTGACTTTCCTTTACATCGCAACCAAGTTCTAATGTTGCACAAGCAGCTCGGCCAGCTTGGCCAAACGGCAGAGGAGGTGAGCGTCCCTTTAAATCGCCCCCTAACAATTCGGCCTCCCTTCTAAATGTAAAAAAGGAGGAGATGTAGGGATGAGCTGCTGACCCAGCAGCACCGTAAGTAGAGCGCTGGAACACCGGCGCTCCTACGGTCTTCTGGTCACACCGCTCCCCCACCCCTCACCCCCCCGATGAGTCACGGGTCATGAACTGCCTGGCTCACAACCACCGG
>NW_025949980.1:0-20505 GCF_021028975.2 Sphaerodactylus townsendi
GACCATCAGGGACAAACACACTGTTAGATTTTTATGTATATAGATTAAGGCAAAAAAATTGGAAAGGGAATGGATCAACTTAACCAGGGCTGCTAGGAAAACTTGTTCACCCCTACATCTCTCAATTCCCTTACACCAAAATAAGTTGGCTCCCTACCTGTATCTTTTAACTAATCCTAATCAGAGAAGAGCCTTTACACTTGCTCGTTTTAACGTCTTCCCCTCTGCTTTATTGCGTGGTAGATTCAACAACTTAGAAATGAGTAAAAGGGTGTGCTCTTGTAACGAACAACAAATTGAAACATTGATACATCAATTGTTCTGCTGCCCTAAGTCCGCAAATATTAGATTAAAATATTCTAATATGTTTTCTCTGATTCCTGATGAAATGGATGCTCCATGCAGACTTTTTTTTTTACTGGATAATTCTGATCTCCCAACTTGTGAAATGGTAGCAAAATTTTTATTGGAAATTATGTATAACCAGTAGCCTACACTTATGCTATATATTTTGCATTTGAATGCTGCTTTTATTATAAATTCTGTATTTTTGATAGGATTTTATTCTATTTGTTTTATGCCAAATAAAGGCTACAGAAAAATAAATATTGCATTTGCATAGTTACATACAACATAATAGTTACACATAATGTATAACTTTTAAAATTATTTACAATTACAATTTTAGGAGCCACAACTTGAAGTAACATTCCATTTTAAAAGCATATATTATTTATACTGAATTTACCATGGTATATTACCATCAACTGTTTCATTATCATAATCATGTGCATATGAATATAAATGAATGCTTCACTTCATTTGTGTCAACATTGCAGAAAATAGTATGACAGAATGCAGGACTCTAGGGATTCATCTGACATTATTGAACAGTCTCCTACCCTAGGATATGCCTTTTAGCTGCCCAGCTCCACACAGATCACACAAAAGAAGATTTACAGTTGGTCTCATAAGGCTTATAGTCTCATAGGTTCAAATCACAGAAAACACCATAATGGACAGGCACTTAGGGCCATCTTTAAAAGTAAAAAACAGAAAAACAAGAATGAGAAAAATTAAGGATAACTTTCCCGATAGTGGACAAGAGTATTTAAAAATCAAAATAAGATGTTGTGGTTTATTTAAAAACCAACAATAGTGACAATGATTTCTGTCTCAGATAACTCCTACATTTTTTAATTTAAACTGTGACATTTTATTCATTTTTACAGTTTTAATGACATTCTTTCAAGGTGCCTTTTATAATTATATTGTAAGCCACTTTTAAGTCACACAAGGGGAAAAGGTAGTTAATAAATCCTAAAAAAAAATATAAGTAGCATAGATCTCACCAGAAAACAAAAGTATATTCTTTAATTAGGACAGAAATTTGGTGAACAAAATGAATATGAATGGAAGTCCTCAATCTTATAAAGTCTGCAGGCATTTTAGAATTTTGAAAAAAGGGCAACCATAAATTGCCTAATATAAGAAGCAGATCAAGTTACAAATGGCTATCAAAGGATATGGGACCAATCATAAACTATTATGGGGTTTTAAATGAAACACTCTTCCTTTGATAAAAACAGCAGCTTCCAACGATCCACAAAGGTGCCACAAAAACACTTCAACAGATGCAGTGGTGCATGCAGACACCACACTGGCAACTTCCCTTAATTATGAAACAAATACAACATTTATGCACTTTAAGAAGCAAACTCTTCTTATTTCCTCTTTCCCCCTCCCCCCGCAATCTCAATATGGATATTATAATCCAGGCCTATTCTACAGGGCTGTCATAAAGTACAAGTTAAAGTATGGGAAACACTTTGAACACTGAAAATGTTATAGAAATGCACTGTATTAATATGAGGCCCAAACAAAGAGATCACTCCACCATGTTTGCCAGTGTGGCATAGTGTTCACGACTGGTGGACTCTAATATGCAGAATCAGGTTCAATTCCTCACTCCTCCACATGAGGCCTACTGTGTGACCTTGGTTCCAGTCTTTCCAAACTCTCTCAGCCCGCACAGAGACAGCCAATTGTAAACCACCTCCAAATGCCTCTTGCCTTGAAAATTCTACTGGGTTCCCATATATCAGCTGTGACTTGATGGCACTTTTCACACAAAAAAGACAGAGTGAGGTAATAGTTTGTACAGTTCCCTTTCTTATTGAATAGAGCAGGAATCTCTTTGTTACTGAAAGAGAATCAACAGTCAAAATTCTGCAATTACTAGACATAAATAATGCTTCTAAACTGATAGTGCTCCTGGGGGGGGGGAGGGGTAAACCTCCTGGCAGCAGCAGTCTTTTCTCACAGGTGTTCCTTTAGACACTGGGAGATTTTTTTAAAAAAATCACCACTGTCACATGTGCTGCAATGTCAGTTCTGGGGATTACTTTGCCCTTTTGAACATGCAGAATAATGCACTTTCAGTCCACTTTCACAATTGGATTTTGATATTCCAAGAAGAAGCTTGGAAGAAAACTATTTAGGTAAGAAAGATCCTGGCTGGTTTTGCACTTGGGACCCCTGGGGTGGCATGCAAGGGAAGGGGAGAGAAGGAGGGGAGAGGAGTGAATGAGGGGTAGCAGGCAAAGGAGGGGAGGGGGCCCGGCATCTGGACATAGTCCACCCACCCTAGCGGAGGGGGAGGGGTGCCATGCAAGGGGAGGGGAGACTTCTCAGGAGGGTAGGCTGATTGTTTCTCAACCAAATCAGACCAAAATGGCCAGATAGCTAGTGCTGCTTGTCTACTGAAAACCCTTTAAGTTTCAAGCAAACTTGTAGAATCATAGAAACAAAGAAATGAAAGGGCCTTACATACCATCTAGTTCAACCTCTAGTTCAATGCAGGATCAGCCTAAAGCATCCCTCACAAGTGTCTGTCAGTCCACTACTTGAAGACTGATGGGCTGGGGGGGCTCACCACCTCCCTTGACAGTCAATTCAATTACTGAACAATTCTTATTGAACATTTTTCCTCTGAATACCCAGCCTGTATCTTTTTGATATATTTTAAACCCATTATTGCAAGTCCTATTTTCTACTGCCAACAAGAACAGCTCCCTGTCCTCCTCTAAGCAAGAGCCTTTCAAATACTTAAAAAGAGCAATCATGTCTGCCCGCAACTTCTTCTTCAAATTCAACATTGCCAGATCCTTCAGCCTTTGTTCATAGGGCTTGGTCTCCAGGCCCCTAATCATTCTTGTCATTCTTTTCTGCTCCACTCCCATTTTGTTCACATCCTTTTTTAAGTAAGGTCTTCAGAACGCCACACAGGACTCTAGGTGTGGCCTGACCAATATGGTGTACAGTGGAGACTATGAAAACTTTATCCATTTGGATGTCGTAGCTTCTGTTGATATACATCAAGACCACATTGATCTTTTTTACCAAATCATCTGCAAAATTACTGAGTAGTCCCTCCCCCATCAACCAGATCATCCATTTAAAAAAATGAAAAGTATTGGGACAGAACCAAGCCCTGTAGCATCCTACAGGACACCTCCCTCCAATTAAATGAAATGCCATTTATAACTACTCTTTGGATGCTGTTCTGCCATTTGTTCCTTATCCACCTAACTATCCTTGAGTCCAGCTTACATTTCTCCAGTTTATGCAACAGAACATCATTGGAAACCCTCTCAAAAGCTTCATTGAAGTCAAGGCAAATAAGGTCAGAGGTGTTGCCATTATCCAATAAGCCTATCACTTCAGCAAAGAAGGGAACAAGGCTAGTCTGGCAGAACCTGTTGGGGAGAAATCCATACTTATTTCCTGGGATCATCAAGTTGTCCTTCAGATGTTCACCAACTGACCCCTTTAAAATCTGCTCCAATATCTTCCCACAAACAGAGATCAGAGTGACTGGCCTGTAGTTTCTTGGGTCATCTTGTTTTTCCTTTTTTTTGAAGGTTGGGATAACATTCACTCTTCTCCAGTCTTCAGACATTTGTCATTCTCCAAACGTTCTTGCAAATTTGGACTAAGGATTCGAAAGCTCTCTAAAAGGATCTTTGAGCACTCTGAGTTCATCCCATCTGGCCCAGGGGATTTGTGTTCATCCAGTCCAGCCATATTTCTCTCAACAACCTCCCTGTCCATGTCAACCAGCAGCCCAGACACCATGTGTTGGCTACTATAAATCACCTGTGTCTTCTTCAAGGGAAAAAAAGTGAACAAAATAGGCAAATAGTCTTTCTCTATTCATCTACATTGGCTTCTTGGATCCCCTACCATGTTTCTGTCTCCCTGGAACAGTGATGGCTTGAGCTTGTTTCTTGTTTCAGGAGAGTCCACCCTCCACTTACTCATTTCCTTTACAGAATTCTTGCCAATGGAATGACTCTTACCATTCCTCTGAGTTCATTACAGTCTGCCCTACTAAATGTGGCTACAAACTTCCTTGGTCCCTTCAGCAAAAGGAATTCTAGGAGAACATGGTCACTTTTCCCTAAAGTCCCTAGCACCTTTACCTCATCTCTCAACTCTTGCCTCTTGGGTTATATCAAGCCAAGCATGCTTGAGACTCTTGTAGTTTCTTACACCATTTCAAAAAGGAAGTTGTTGGTCATGTTGGTCAGGCAGTTGTATGACTTGGGATGCTTAGCAAAGTTTGGCTTGCTGCACATATCAAGAAAATTGAAGTCACCCATAACTATAAGGTCATTTTTGGATACGCTGTCAAGCTGATCAAGGAATACAACATCCACCTCCTAACCTGGGTCAGGCGGTCTGCAGTAGATTCCAACCACAGTATTGTCTGTCCTTCCTTCCCTTATTCTTACCCAGAAACTTTCCACCAGGCTATCACCCACCTCTTCCAGTATTTCCTGACAAGCTAACCCTCTCCTCGCCTACAGTGCCACTTTGCCTCCTCTTCAACCATTTTATTCTTTCTTGAACAACTGATATCCATCCAGTACTACATTCCTGTCAAGAGATTGATCCCATCAAGTCTCTGTAATGCCTACTAAATCACATGCCTCTGTCTACATTAGAAGCTCAAGCCCTTTCTTCTTATTTCCCATGCTTTACACACTGGTACATAGCCACCTGAAGCACTTCTTGCTCCATTTGACCTGGCCTTAATATATGGCCCTCTATGCAGTGGTGGGATTCAGAAGGTTCACACCACTTTGGCAAAGCCAGATGTTAAAATGGTGCTTGTAAACAACCAGTTGTTAAATTATTTGAATCCCACCACCAGAACAGGTTGTTAAATTATTTGAATCCCACCACTGCCTCTATGGTATGCTCTCCTCCACTGAATCCCTGTGAAGGTTGCCTCCTTTCCCTTGTAGTGTCATTTTAAAGCCCTCCTGATGAATCTCCCCAGGTTTCTACCAAACACATTCATTCCCGACTTTGATAGGTGAAGTCTATCATATGCTGCTAGCCCATCTTCCAAAAAACTTAGCCCACAGGCCCACAATCCAAATTGCTGCTGCCAGCACCATTAACACATCCAGTGGTTCACCTCCATTAGGTTCTTTTCTCATTGCACCCCTCTTACTCTGATGAGAAGGATTGAAGAGAATATCACCTGTGCCTCCATTCCCTTCAAGCTGCCTATCAAGAATGTCATAATCAGCCTTAATACTTGTGATGATGTCCATGGTTGTGTCGTTCGTTCCCATGTGGACCATCACAAAAGGGTGATGACCTGTAGGTCTGATCTTATTTGGCATTCGATCTATAATATCTTTAATCTTTGCCTGGCAAGCAATATACATCTCAGGCTAGAAGGTCAGGCCTGGGCACATGTTGCTCCATACCCTTCAGCAAAAAATCCCCAATTACTAACAATTTCCTTTTCCTTTTAATGCCATATTTTCATATCCTCATGCTCTCCTCACTGTCTTCCATTCTTTATAGGTCTTCCTCTACTAGTGTTTTGTCTCTGTTACCACTGCAAGGTACTCAAATCAATTTGATTGAACCATGGAGGCCAATTCTTCAGGTCCTTGAACAAGGTATCTCTAGCCATTCTAGGGGGGAAAACCCAGCCCTACCACATACATAGATTTCGTAATTACTAGAAATCCTGGATTTGTAAAACCATTCCAGAAAATCATTGTAATGATTTAAAACAGTAATTTTCATGTATATATTTGGCTCAGGAATTTCAGAATGCACACCACTAATGTGACATTCTTTCTGGTTTTCCCCAGAAATGATATCACATCCCATGCACAGATGGCCCCCACCGTCCCCTCCCATCTCCCACCAGTTGCAATGATCAACTAGCAACCCATTCTCCACAAATACATTCTAATGACACCTGTAAGAAGTCAGAGCGAAGCCTTTGAGCTGTATAACATAAGATGCCAAAAATTGACTTTCCTTAAGCCATTTACAATTGAACATACTTATTCTTACTGAGTAAAAAACGTATGAAAAATGATAAAGGATCAGTCAACTTTTTTTCTCATAATATTTATGCTGCTCTTTTTGATTTACGGCTTACAAAAATGTTTCTGGTTCTGATTTATGACTTACAAAAGTGCAACTACAAGGGGCAACGTGATTGGCATATTGGGCCAAAAAACAATCAATTTTGTTCAACCTGTCAAGGTTTTCCTGAGATATTCCCCATTGTATAGAGTAGCAATAGTGCAGCAACAGCTGGTCAGGATCAGTGGGAATTCTTCTGTTTCCTTTTAGTGGATGGCTTTTCAGTTCTTGGCTGAAATATTGCAGATCCTGGTTTCACATATGGTGATTTTACAAAACTTGCCAGTTTACAAAACTTGCTCCTGAGGTCTGTTCATTGTTATTTCATTAGTTCACTCACTATAGAGAAGTGAAGATGATCAGCTGTTAGCTAGATTTTCCCCAGCTGGCAGACATGATCTTCCTCATCTAACACAAAGTCTCCTCTTGCTCTTTACTGTTTCTTGATTCTGATTGATTTTTTATTTGTTGTTTAGAATTAATCTGTTTTTTATTTCAGAATCTAAACATATATGTCACTTTGCTAATAAATAAAGATTACAGTTAATTTGTTATACCAAATGGACAAGTAAAATAACTCAATCAATTGCTTACAGTTAAAGTTAATGAAGGAAAACAGACATGTAGCATTGGGTGGTCTTCTCATTAAAATTATTTCAACAGTTTTTAATTGTTACTGCTTGCCAAGCAGGGGCAAAAATGCAAATGATTTTTCAAACCCAGCATGCTGCTAAAATCAAAATAAAGCTAAGGACTGTACAAGTTCACAAAATATTTGGTTACTGATTACCCACATTTACATATAGAATACATCTTATTTTAATAAAGATGCCTATTGTTTTCAAGTCCAATTCCAGCCAGTGGAATTTCTATTTGTCACTGCAGAAATACAACAATTCCCACAAACACAATATGCCCTGTTTTTTCCCCTTAACTGACCCCCCACACTATCAATTTTCGCTATATTTGTAGTTTAAAATAAGACTGATTTTACATGCAGCTTATGAATTTATGCAGTATGCACATTTCTCATCAAACTAGGCAGTATCATGCCCATTGGCCACCTCCCAATAACCAGACTCAGGTTCACTGAAATCGATTCATTACATCAGAATGCTCGGCTTACTCCAGAGTTTTTACTGGATCCTATTATTCACACCACACAAAACAGCAGTCTGCCACACCCCACTATACATCCCCGCTTTTCTTTAACAGTTTTTTCAAAAGTGAAACTGTTCTCAGGCAGTGCAATTTATCCAATGTCAGAACCCTGATAAGGAGCAGGTGCTGTCTCGCTGAGAAAGAACTGTTACTATCCATCTCTAAACAAAGCAAGTGAGGATAACCAAGGAACTGTTTGGTGCCACAGTCTACTGGATTCCCCTGGACACACATGGCAAGACCCAAGTGGAGGGGGGAATGGGGTCTTGGCAGGAAGACAGCTGGTGTTGGCATACATTCAGAACATATTGGATAATTGCTAAGCTCCAGCATCAGAGTGTGGATCATTTAGCCGTTCTGGGAATTTGTCTGCAAAACATCCAGTGTAATGTGTAAAATAAATATTAGCAGATGTCATAAGCCAATCATAAGGCAAGGTACTAGGTCACAAGAAGCAGAGACAGAACTCCATGCAATGCAGTACTTCCCTACCAGTTTCCAAATAGTAGTGTAAGAATATATTACATAAAATATTTTCAGAGCTATTCAGAATACTTGATAAAAATGAGATTAAAATGCCAGAAAATGTTTAAATTATATTTTGTGGTATTCCAAATACACTGCAGTAAATGGGAAATGTTTCAATTATTTTAACAGATCACACAGCAGCCACTTTACCTTTCTGAAATATTACAATAAAGATAGTGATAACTTGTGTTCTCAATAAATTGTTCTAAAATTTGTCTTGCAAGTCACTGAGAAGTAAGTACATATGGTATTATATTTACTGCTACATCCTTCTACATTCTGAATACAGATGACCAGATTTGAGTGATTTAATTTCAGAAAGAGTGAAGCCCAATTAGCTGAAAATGGTTTGTCAAGGCACAACATAAAATGTTGCTGTACTCTAACTTTAAACTACCTTATAAACCTTGCAATGAAGATCCAAATTCCAAATAAGAGATGCACCTTATAATGTGATGTTCATTACAGAGGCCGTGGAATATCTTTCAGAGTTGTCCAACCTAGACATATGTTTATTCTTACCAATCTATTTAAAGAATGATTATTTGCATATGCTACATACTGGCACAAGTAAATGCCATTCCGCTAATGACAAGAGTTGAATCCACATATGTAAGGAATTAATTTGGTGAAGCAAGCTTTGTCTTTGAAGTGCATAATATCATGGCTGTTTGCATAATGAAATCTTTTCTCAAATCTCACATTTGCCATGCAGGGAGCTACTTTGGGATATATCTGATTACATTATAACTGCCATGTTTGCCAGCCCCTATTCTGCCTCAAAGACTGTTTTGTCAAGAGGCATACTGCTAGTAATACCCAAGCATATTCATTAGAGCTTAAGCGTGATTACAATACCAACAAATGTGTCATGTAAGTGGCTCAGTAAATACTGTTGTGTATTCAATGCAGGTTGCATTCTCACTGCAGTTTCTGGTTGGTTCCTATAGTTCCCAGTAGGTCTTAGTATAACTGATCTTAGCATTGCTTATGTAGTGATAGTGTTATGAAACCACCCCACAATGACTGGGTAATTTTTTTTAAAGAGAGAAGGGGGGTAATACACAGCTGATAAATAGCTGTGGATTAGTTCACAGCCTATTGGCTAGGTGCTGTACCATTAAAGAGAGTGAGAGAGGTCAATTCCACACAGCAAATGTATAACAGACTGCAGTCACTAAAAAGTAACCCATTTTTCCTGTTCACATGCATGCTGTGCAGGCAGTGGTTAGAGCCCATGGAAACAATCTGGGTTGCTTTTGTGCTTTCACACGGAAAAGCTTCTCTCTTTTTTATTTCCATCAAAACATGCGTAGCTATGGAGGCATGCAGAAATGAACCTCCACAGCCATGCCAAGCATTCCATAATACAATCAGCTGTACCTGTGAAGCTCTGCATGTACACACACAAAATTAAAGAAAAAGAGGCCTAGCAGGTGAATTTTTCCTGACTGTGGGTGCACAGTGGAAGGGAAGAAAATAAAGTGCCTCCTGCCCAGCCACTCGTGCAGGAGCGACTCCAACTCAGGATTTTTCAAAAGGATTGCTGGTTTAGTGATTTTAGAAAATCCTGGTTTGAGGGAAATAAAATGGGGCAGACTCATTTTGGGGATGGGGCCTGTGCGAAGCCCCTCCCCCACAATGGTTTGTATTGTGTCCAACACCCATTATATTTGCCCTGTGCAGAATCCTAAAAGAGATTACTGTGGAAAGCATATAACATTTTTACAGACGTGCCATTTACAGCCTTTGTCATTCACAGATATGAGATTATAATATAGTCCATTTTACAAAACTAATGAAATAAAACTGAAAGTGATTTCTACAATTAAGGGGATGCTTGACATAGCCTGAACTAATGATATTAAAATTCAATATCCCACAGATGCAAAAAATCTGACAGGAAACAATTACTTGTATTTCAAGAACACTACTTTTAAAAAGGAAACTATTTACAGCATTTGGGCCAAATTATCTTTGAAGATATGATCCTCTTGACTTAATAAAGCATTTAGCTTACACACTTGCTAAAAAGATCCTTATTTCATTTATGCTATTTTTTAACCTGTCACTACCATTACTGAAATCGAGATGATTATATAGGAGGATTCTGATACAGCAGCAACAGTGATTTATACAACTGTGTTCTCCCTACCTTTCTTTGGTGCATTCCACAGCAGTGAAATTGTGTCGCCCTCATGGGCAGACCACAGTGGTAGAGCAATTGCGCTTCGCAATGTGGATATTTTTGACCAGTCAATCCGCATCCTGCTGTGGCGATCTAAAACCAATCATCAGGCACAGACCATTCCCATATTCATGAAGACCACACCCTTAGGCTCCCCCTGCCCAATCGCTGACACAGTGGCTTATCTGGCCACACGCTCCCAGCACCCATCCGCTACTCATCGATTGGGATGGGACTTGCCTCTCCTGCTATAAATGGGCCAGCATCTTCCATCTGTGCCTTAAAAATTTACAGCTGTCATACCACGATTTTGGGTTTACTCCTTCTGCATAGGCGCTGCGACCACTGCTGCCAACCTGGGCCTCCCTAGAGAGAGGATCCAATCCCTCGGGCAATGGCATTCGTCCAACTACATGGCCTACATCAGGGCCTACTCACATCATTAATACTCTCTCTGTTGTCAGTCCTTTTTTCAGGTGGCATGACAAACATCTGAGTGATCGAGCATAGCATTGTCTACTAGGCATCGCGCTATGCTGCTTCCTCCGGATGGGGACGAAACCTGGGTCTACCGAATGGAGTCTGTGTTTCTTGGATGGGCATCCAAGGGATGCGGTGGAACACTTTGCTACTACTTTTGAAGAACATGCTGTGGCGTTGGGACCATCCACAAGGCCTGGTTATCCAGCTTGAAGAAAATGACTTGAATAACTTGAAACCCATCGCCCTACTGCAATCTATGTTGAAGGATTTGAAGGACATTGCGGACATGTTGCCTTGCACAACACTCTTCTGGTCCAAGCTGTTCGAAAGGCAGTCGTAGTGTGGGGCCATTGCCCCTAAACAGGTGGACTTAGCCAGGTTAAAGACCTGCCAGACAGTGTCGCACTGGGTATCTGGGATAGGGGGCAGGTGAATATGGCACCAGGACATTTCACACAAAATGGAGGCTTTGTATTGGGAGGACGGTGTTCATCTGTCTGCTTGGGGCATGGACATAGTCTGCAGGAGGAACTGTACTGTTGGCTGAAAGAATAGAGACATCGGGCAGGAACAGGGTTTCACCTGACTCTTTGGCAGTTTGCGCATGGGGGACTGATCCTTTGTTGGGGTAAGCTGCGTACTTACCCCTTTTGGAACCTCCTTATGAGGTTTCAGGTGGAGCAAGCCAGGGGTCAGGTTGCCCAGGCATGGGCAGAGTTGGCTTGCGCCCCACAGCAAATGGGAGAAACTTCAGGCAGCGGACCACCGCCCATCTGGAATTTCCCCTCATTGCTGCACTAATTTTATGTTTATGGCCTATTTTCCGCAAACAGGAGGGGGGTGAGGAAAGTGGGTGCTCGGGGACAGCCTTTTATGGCTGCCCAGAACACAGATCAGACCCTCATGTTGCGCCTTACATTCTTTGTTCTTTTATGCCAATAAAATTGATGTCTATGGCCAATTATTTTACCACAATGAAGTTTCAGCGTATTTTCTTCTAAATTGCTATTTTGTTATATTCAGCATTTCCCTCCCTCGGGTGGCAATTTTGTTGACATTCAAAATATTGGTTGATATGTGGAACATGAGAAAGAAAGTAAGAGTACAAGGAATAAAAAATAATCAGTTTTTATGGCTACTGAGATTGCTTTGGTCCTTACTGAGCAATCATGGAGTAAGTTCAGTAAACATTACATGTATGTATCCTGAATACATTCTGAGACACAACCAGTGCCTATATGTACAGTAAGCCTAAGCTGTGAAAACAACCTATACAAATACAGATGGTATGTGTGAGCAGTGATCCTATTTTATAGAATCCCTGTTGTGATGGAACTTATGCTTTCAAGATATTCCTTTATATTAGTGTTAATTTTAATACCTTTCCACATGTAAATAGACAGTTCAGTTAGTTGAAAATTGTATCATTGTTTGGAGAATACACTACTTATGTCAATATTTTCTTAGAGTGACATACTATTTTAAGTTGTTTATTTTTGGATTTCTTCAGCTAAGGTTTAAATTCAGAGACAAACAGATGCCAATTAACATAATTGAGTGTTCAAAAATAACATTAATGCCTCTATTACTTATAATATATTCACCCAAATGTTCCATTAACTTACTAATGCAATATTAATGAGAAAACTAACTAAAATTTCCTGGTCCCAGCAAAGATGAACTGCCTACTAATCATTAAATCCCACATCCTGTTTCACTTAGTTTCATCTGTACAGGTTCTTCTGCAAATTCCCTTTCACTGTTCACAAAAGGACAATTTAGGTTACTTCAAGAATTAATTAGACATTTGTAGGAAAGCCACTAGAACAACTGCTCCTCCCGCAAGTTCATAAAGCTGTTTAATCTGCTCTGGTATTTTCATTCAGAGAAGCTGGCAACACCATAATAAAACACAGCATGCACAGATAACAAGCCAACTTTCTTGTTTAATTGTTCACTTTCATTTACTATGCTCATTTAAAAGATGCAAGTGCTAACACCTTTTAACCTCACCAATGACACAGCTGGGACACTCTTCACACATAATACACAGCGACTTAGAATAATGCACCCCTTGTCAATTGGTAAAGACTATTATGGTTTATATTTACAGCCTGCATTTGCAACTAGCAAGAGAGTATCCTCTCTTGTATACTTTAGATTTTATTATGCTTAAACCATACCAACTAACTATTTGAACAAAGGGAAATAAATGTTACTTTGGATTATTTTACATGCTTATAAAAATGCTGCTGAACAATCAAAAACATGCTTATAGGTTCCATCTTGTTAATATTATTTAGCTCCTGTTTTTGAGGTTTTTATTGTCCTCAGTATTTCAGGCCTTTTATCATGAAATATGTAAGTTTCTACAACAAGCCACAAAGCACTCTATCTACACAGGCCATTTAGAGGCATAATTTTTATCAATGTTATTTTTAGAAATGAATGTATTCTTTAAATATCTACTTAATAGTAATTTTGCTTAATATTTTTCTTGTCTTTTCACAGCACTAACAGCAAGTACACAGTTTTAAAGTATTTATAAAACTGCCATATTCGTCTTTAGTTTCACCTAATTTAAAAGTGGGAACTAACTAATAGCATCCTGGTTCATTACTCAGAAATTCTTATGTTTTGCAAATTCATAATTCCTAATAGGAAATTCAGTCAATGATATCCAAATAAAATGCTAATGTTGGCTCTCCCATATCAGGACTCAGGTCCATCTGTTTCACAGGAGTTTTGCCAATTCTCCAAAGCCAATTCATAGGTGCCAATTAAGTTTAGAAAAATAACATCCAGAAGGTAGACTATAACCTTGTTTCAGTGCAAAGGTACTTTCCATCAATAATATCTGCCAAATTCTTTATTATAATGGTTCATGTAAAAGGGCTTCATCATCAACATCAAATGAGCTATCAATAAAAGTGATTATATATAACTTATTAACACATTTGTTGAATAAATTGGAGTAATTGGAAATGCAATATAGGTAGGTCTAATGTTTCTATCAGGCTTTTCAAAATGTCAGCTCACAATCTGATTAAAATGCAATGTGCTTCACAGATTATAGCAAAGCTTTTGTATGCAAGGATCATGAAAAGCTATGGTTGGTTTTAAAGGAAATGGGTATGCAGTAGCATCTGATTGTTTTGATATGCATCCTATACTGTGGACAAGAGGTTATTGTTAGGAGAAACAGAATGGTTTCCATTAGAAAAGGGTGTCAGACAAGGATGCATTTTATCTCCTTATCTCTCCAATATATAAACAGAACACATATAAAGGAAAGCTGGATTAGAATTAGAGTGAAAAGTAGGGGAGAAACATTAATAATTAGAGATATGATGATGCTACTACATTAATGGCAGAAAATAGCAAAGACCTGAAACAACTACTGCTGAAAGTTAAAGGACAAAGCGCCAAAGCAGCTCTACTGACAAGAAGAAAGTAGATTCCTTTGAAATGTAGTATTGGACATGAGTATTACAGACACCGTGGACTACCAAAAACAAATAAATCTGAGGCCGTTTCAGCATGGCAGCGGAAACGGCTGGGTCGGCGCTTCTTGCGCCGACCCGAAGACGCTGGGACCGTCCGCACGGACGGTCCCGGGAAGAGGCGGGCAGCCGGCGCCGCGGAGCGCCGGCGCCCGCACGACCCGGCTTGTCCCCAGGCCTCGGCGACGCGCCGGAGGCCCAGGGACAAGGTGAGTGCCGGGTGGGGGAGTCGAAGTGAAGCTGCTGCCGTTCGCTCGGCAGCGGCTTCACTGCGGCGTTTCCCCAAAAAGAGCGCTAGGAAGCGCTCTGGGGAAACGCCAGCTCCAGGCCGGGCGGGCGGCGCGAGGGCGGAGCAGCTGCGTTGCAGCTGCGCCCCTCGTGCGAATGGCGGCCTGGAGACGGTGTTTTTACCGTCTCCAGGCCATCATTTTCTGCCCGTGCGGAAACGGCCTGAAAGTACTTAAATGTAGAGACTGGCAAGACAGATGTCTCAACAAACCTGAAAACCTATAACTGTCTTTGAACTATTTGGTGCATTAAGCAACTTTAACAATGCTAATTTCCTGAACTATGTTTTAAGATAGAGAATGCCAGCAAGTGCATGTAGGGGTGAGAGAAAGTGAATATGGCTGCTTTTGCATGTTAAAAATGCCCCATTTTTGACATGGGGAATGTCCCGGCGCAATGGGGAGTTCCCCACAGCTCCCAGCACTGCAGCATGTCTGCCACGTTGTTGCCCCGGAGCTGCCTGCAGCAGTGGCTTTGCTCCAGGACTTTCCAGAAATGCAAAGGTTGAGGACCTTTTTGAATGCCCCTCTGTTGCTCCGGTGGCTTCCGCTGTCGTAAAAACTCCTCAGCAGCAGAACAAGGCCATTTTTCCTTCCTCGCCGCTCTGGCCCGCCCCTCCAATGAATGGGCGCCTTCTCCCTCCCCTCTTGCAGTGGAATAAAAAACATTGAAAAACCTTGCAAAAACCTTGAGAAACCTTGCAGAAAAGTGACGGGCCAAAATCACCAGTGCTGGCCAGGTAAAAACATTTTCTTGGTCATAGTCCTTCTCAGTTTGAATGTTCATAAGATTTATACAACACATTTGTTTACCAGTTACTAGCCATATAATTTGCTAATAACATTTTAGTGAACTTCTGAAGTATCTGACCCCCCAAAATACTTTTGATGGTGGGGTGGGGTGTGGAAGAAAGGAGGTATAATTATTACACAAGTTACTAAGTTAACATCAAACAATATATGTAATTTTACTAGTTAGTCACAAGAAAGTGTGGCTGCACCTGAAATGCAGCCGTCATTGCAGAGGGGAGGGTCCAAGAGAGGGTTGCATTATTTACCCAGTTATGGGCAAGGAGGGTGGTTTCAGAGCCCAGCTTGTGCATGTACAAAAGCCGGGTCCTGATTGGGCGAGTACTCTTGCAACGTGTAGAGGGAGCATGTCATCTGAGTGGGCCAGGCAGGGTCTATATAAAGCCCTGCCTCGTTGCCTAGGCCCACTCTGATCGAAGATGCCAAAGCATGACCCACCCACCCAGTCCCTGTATTTCGGTTAAGAAGTTGTTTGTTCGCATGTTTTGTCATAGTCGCCTTGGTGGGTTGAGCATGGGGTTGATCCACTGGGAAGGGGGAGCTGGGGGAGCTCCCCTGTTATGACACCTCCTTAAGAGGTCGGGGTGGAGCAAGCTAAAGGTTGGAACACCCAGCAGGGGCTAAGATGGCTTGTGCCCCTAGCAGCAGTTGGATAAGGGAACCAGACAGGGGCACATCGCCCACCTGGAATGCCCCATTCTAATCTTGCCGCTGCAGTCAATTCCAGCAGGTGGGCTTGAGGAATTTGGTTGACTCTGGGGGACAGCACTTGGGCTGCCCAGAGGCTTGGATCACCCTTCCCATGCTGCACCATTTGCTTCCTTCCACTCTGTGTCAATAAAACCTCTGACTATGGCCACATTTTTACCCACACAAAGTTGTTATGTGTTTTGTCATCATGGTTTATGTTAAGTTAGCATGAACGGGAGGTTCCACACCTTGGCCCGCAATACATTTGGTTAAACTGTTAAGTGCAGTGAAAATTAAATAAGTCTATGCAAATCTTTTCTAAGCTATGGCTGTGAATTTGTTTCATGTGGTCTGAAATGCATTTCAGTTATATCAGGTTTACCATCACCTCAATCCTTTTTCTTCCCTTCACTAACTTTTCATCTCTCTCCTAGACTATCACCCACTCTGAACTGGCTCACAATGATTTTCCATTAGTCTTTTTGCTTCCATCTACTACTCATTCTTTTTCCAACTTTTTTTTCCATTCCTTCCAATTCTATTACTTTCCCTTTTATATCTCATTTCTTTTAAAACAAACAAAAATCTTACTCGGGAAGTGGAGGTTGCCTTTATCATTTGTTCAAACCATGCTCGACTTTTACCCTTTTTGGGTTTCCAATTAGTATTTGTGCCTATTTGATTTAGAGTTGCCACAGAATTTCAAGTAAGGAAACAGGCTGATTCTGCCCTTTCCTCTACATGGGACGTAGCTCAAAAATATTTCCCACTATCACTCCAATAAACTGGATCATTTCTATGGCTAGAATCCCAGATACTTAACTATTTTTTAAAAAATCAACGGGTGCTCATTTATAATCTCACATATTGCAGGAAAATTATCTTGGGCCAACGTTATGACTTAAGGCAGCATTTGTCAAACTTTGACCTCTATACCACTGCCAAGATGCTCCAGGGGATCCACAAGTCCTTGATAAGGAGAGATGACAAGCCTTTCCCAAATGCATCCATTTAATGTGAAATTAAATTGTTGCAGCTTTCTAGAAAAGGGGGCAAAATTAATTCCCTTTTCTTTTAAAGACTGACAGTTCATAAAGCTTCCAAATCATTTCAGAGCACTAGCCAGAAATTGTACCAATTAGTTGCTGTGATCAGCTCTAAGGAACTCTAATTAGTTCAGTGGTTCCAAGGAGTAGAGTCCCAATATAGTCATAGAAGAAAACAGATGGCAGTGTGTCCATAGGCATTAATAGCCAAAGAAAGTTTTCAGCTGAATACTGCAAGTTAATGTTTCATATCTTTTTTCCTATTTTTGCAAACAGTGAAAGATTTTGCTGCCAAGAAAATGAGAGAAAGGCTGAGGGACTCACAAAGACACATGGACAGTGTTTTTGTGGAATAAAAACTAGCCACAGCATGTTGTTTTGATTTGCTGGCTAAGGAAGCAGAGGTACAGCATAAACGATGGATCTGGTCACTGTGCAAAACCTTTGCTGCCTCCTCCAGTTGTTATTATGCAAACCATGGTGAGGGTAGGGCTATTCTACTGTAGTATACGCTCCCATCCATTGCAGGGTGGCTTAGTGATGTAGTGCCAAGATGGATGCCATCCTGTGCATTAGCTCAATGTCACACATTAGGACTGTAAAACTTTCCTGGACCGGCCCTCGTGAACATCAGCCTTGAAAATATAACTTGCCTCTCCCTTCGTAAAGAAATTAGGAAGAGATAACACTCCAGCCCAGGAAAGCTAGTTTCCATCTCCAGCCCTGGTCCAAATGCTTCTGTGAAACAAAGAACATGCTAATGTAACTTCATCAAGGAGTTCCTGTCAGAAATACTAATCCCATTTTCCTAATCTCTGACAAACCTTTCCCAAACACCACCTTTATTTCCATTTGGCATTGTCTAGACCAGGGGTAGGGAACCTGCGGCTCTCCAGATGTTCAGGAACTACAATTCCCATCACCCCCTACCAGCATGGCCAATTGGCCATGCTGACAGAGGCTGATGGGAATTGTAGTTCCTGAACATCTGGAGAGCCGCAGGTTCCCTACCCCTGGTCTAGAAGCTACAATTGAGTCAGCTTCCCTCTCTCTGGGCACTTCCAAGCTTAGAACATTAAGCCAAGTTTTTAGTCAAACTTCATTACTGAAGTATCCACAAGCTTAAGTTAAGTGTCCCTCTCTTGTTCTACCTCTAAAAGACTAGAATCTCCTTTTCCTGGGAAAGGAGGTTCACTTAGAATAACCTGAGAGGCCCATTTCTCCCTATAATTAGTCCCCTCTCCCAGCACTGTGTTCAGTATGCTTTTGAGCATCTTTCTGTCTAGTCAATACTGTCCCCAAGTTTTTATCTTTCCTCTTCTACTGAAGCTCAGCATGGGTCGCTGGACTCTGCTTGAATGGTCCATTGTGCTTCTAGACCAGGTAATTATCTCCTCTACTCCTCAAAATTCTGCGCTTTTCTGCATCTATCCACTCAAATCCTAGGCATGTGTGAATTCTTTGCAATTGTGTTTTTACATTTATTATTTTTACTTTCTCAATATAATTGTCAAATTTTCACTTTTGCTTTCTGTGGATTTCTTATGGAGACCCATCTTTGTATAAGTTGACAACAAAGATCATGAACCTACCCAACTTTTCATTATAGCATAGTCTACCCTTCAGTAATTCCCCACTATAAAATGGGCAAACTCCAGCATTATGGCTAACACAGACTGATTCTGCATAGGCAAACACAGAGGTAGGACACTATAAAATCCACTGGGGGAGACATCACATTGGTCCTGCCCCCAAAACAAGTCTGCCCCATTTTATTTCCTCTGACCTGGATTTTTTGAAAATTGCAAAACCAGCAATTCTTTTGAAAAAGCCCAGGTTAGAGCTACTCTTGAACAAACGGCCAGACAGGAGAGGTTTTATTTGCCTGTCTTCCACCATGCCCTCCACAGTGAGGGAGAAGTCACCTGCCATTGCCCCGTCATTCCAGGAAGGCCCCCTTCCCTATTTTTTTCAATTTTGTGGGTTGTATCTGCATAGCTACGCAGGTGCAGCTGATCATTTCATGGGATGATCAGCATGGCGGGGGGGGGGGGATTTCCACCTCTGCATGCCTGCATAGCTACACGTTTTGCCAAAAATAAAAAAAGAGATACATCTTCGTGCTAAGCACAAAAGTAATCTGGATTGTTTCTGTGGGCTCCAAGACACATGTGAATGGGTAAAAAGGGAACAGGTTACTTTATCATGACTGCAACCAGTTACACATTTGCTATGTGGAATCAGCCACAGTGACATAAGGCAACACATGGCCAGAGCAGAGAAAAGCCCTGTCCCTTCTCACTCTCAGGTGGCAGCGGCAGCCCTACTTGAGTTCAGGGCTATCTTTTCAGACCTTGTGTCACCTATCATAATAGAGTATAAAGGCATTGTCATGGTTACAAATTTAATAAACTTTAGTATATTTGTTGCCCTGGCTTCCCATATTCTTATCAACCTATATGACCCATGACAAACTCTGCAGGATCCAGGAAAAAGGGTAACTGATTAGTATCTGCTGTGTTCTCTGTTTCATGGATGCCATCCTGTGCATCATGGATCCTTTATGGATCCTGCATAAATAAAAATAAATAAAAGAAATCCACTTTGGCCCATACCTCTAAAGATGAAGGTAGACCTTTTAGTTAAAAAAAAAAGAGAGAACATGGGTGGTAAGGTGGTTCACAATCCTCCAGTCTGAGGGAACTGTCTTAAAGTGTTTAAAAATATAGAAAGTGAATTGTGTGGATATGAAACATGGGTCTTCATGGGGCATGCATTGCTTACAGAATATGTTGAAAGGGTCTGTTCAGTACATGGTCAATACCAGTAAAATGTGGGTTTAGAGGTTCACAAAAGTAATCAGAATTGAAATATCCAGGTTGCCAAAGTTTGAGAACCTCTGATTTGGTGCGATAATAAAATAATGAAGCCAATGTCAAGCACTCTTTACTTCTGCTTCATTATAAATTCCTGCTATATTTTAAGCAGCTAACAATCATGTCAGAAATTAGACTTTACATAGTATGTTTCATTTCTTTTTTGCAAATATTTTATGTTCAAGAATGTTAAAATCCGTTACACTAGTATGTGTAATGAAACAATAAAATTCTGCAAACTTGCATCTTGTGAACCAAAAGAAACCTGACTTGCCATCATAGTATAATGGTTAAGAGTAGGTGGATTCTAATCTGGAGAACTGGGTTTGATTCCCCACTCCTCCACAGGAGCAGCAAACTCTTATCTGGTGAACTGGATTTGTTTATCCGCTCCTACCACATGAAGCCAGCTGGGTGACTTTGGGCTAGTCACAGTTCTCCAGAACTATCTCAGCCCCACCTACCTCA
>NW_025949981.1:0-10583 GCF_021028975.2 Sphaerodactylus townsendi
TTATTATTATTATTATTATTATTATTATTATTATTATTATTATTATTTAAATTTAGTATACCGCCCTATCCCCAAAGGGGATTCATAGAATTCATAGAATTTATTCATAGAATTCATAGAATTTACATTTCAAATGAAGAATGAAAGCCTCAGAAACAGGGAAGTCGCCTTATTGAACCGGGGTATCTTGCATTCTGATTGATTAGAAACTTGATAATGCAGAGAGGGAGGATGATATTGTTAGTCATGCCCTAACGCCGAAACAGCTGGATGGATCGCCCCCAAATTTTCACATGATGTCCCTCCCTGTTGTGGGCAGGTAATTGGACCTTCAAATCACTGAAAGTCCACCCCAGAGCCAGGTAAAATGTCTTTTTCCTGGCGAACCAGCCCATGAAGCTGGCTGTGTTTAACTGTCACCCTTAGAATGTTTGTGCACCATGTCTGTGGCCTGAGGGGTTGGTATGCCCTTACAAGGTTCGCGCAGATGGCCAGAGATGAGCATTGAAAACAGTAAATAGGTAATACTGGTAGGTAATACGAGTGGAAGTGAAACATATACACACTTTGCCATGTGAGACGTCAGGTGGGGTTCCCCCCTCACACGCAGGTAACTTTCACTCTCTGTGCCTCACCCACTGCTACCACACAACACACATACTCTCATACACATCCAGCTCATCCTCACACACCTCACTCTGCCCTCCCTCACATCCAACCACCACTTACCCACTTCCCCACCCATATTCACCACAGCTCTCTTTTACTAAAAGCGAGCTGGAGTTTGCCTTTTTCTTCTAAGAAAATCCGCGGGGTGGGGGCGAACCAACACTACTGGCTCTGCTTCTTTTGCACATGGCCCTTTAAGAACGCCTCACCACCCTGCCTCTGCTGCCTAACTGGGATAGCTTCCTTCCCCCAGTTCTGCCTTACCCAAGCCAGGACTGTGCGTGTCAACCAGCCTCATGGACAGCTGGATTTGCACTCTGGACAGTTCTGTTGTGGAATGGAAACGGCTACCTTATACTAAAAAAACAAGACACCACCATATAAAAATGTGAATTGAAAAGGGAAAGAGGGATTTCATTTGACACCCCCCCCCCCAAAAGGCTATGCTGCAGATCATTGGACCTGCATGGACATCTGTGTGGGTTGTGGACTGTGATGAGAAGAACAATTGCCACAGCAACGCGTGGCCGGGCCCCGCTAGTATGTAAATAACCAGGGAGGAGTAGACCTTCCAGAGTGGGAAGGATAATTCCTGGGAGCAGTTAGTCTGGTGCATTGCGTTTTGTTTGTTTTCCTAGAATAGACTCCTAGATTCATAGAATTCTATGAATCCTCAAGAGAGTTTTATGTTTAGGTTTTGGGGTTTCTAACAGAGTGAGGCTGAATAAGATTACTGTGTGAAGTACCAGTCTGTACTGTACCACATTGTCACATCCAAAGCCAGGAACTATCTTCTGCAACTGCACCATCAAAGAATCCCTGTAACATCAAAGCTACAGTACTTGAAACTGAACAAGCATTTATAACCCTGTGCCTAAGACTCTCTCTCTCTCTCTCTCTTTCTCTCTCTCTCTCTCTCTCTCTGTGTGTGTGTGTGTATGTTTGTGTGTGTGTGAACTGTCTTTCCTTCATCCAGGTTGTCTCCCACTCCTCATTCCTCTCTGTTAAACTTTTATTCCATTTTGTTTGAAACCTGTCTCAATATTATTTAGTGTGCCTTGAGAAGAGGATTGCTGAAAATAATAGAAAAGGGCTTCCTTCACCTTCTGGGGAGTTAGGGCTGAGTAAAAGTGCTTTTGTTTTACCTCATGCTGTCGTCTAAAGAAGCTCAGTCTGTGAAAAGGCGGGAAATCTGACAAGCCTGGTCAGTGAGTGGTTTGCCTGCCTGAAGAAATTAAGAAGGTGAGGGGTGTCACCAGGTCTCCCAGATACTAGCCTAAAGCTCTTAAACGCTATAATACATGTGTGAGTAAGCATGAATCTTAGCCATTGTGCACATTCATGGATGTGAAAACTCTGCAAATACTTACGACATGTGCAGGTAAATGTGCACATTGTCAGATTGTGTACACCTTTCCAGTAATGTTGGAAGCTTCAAGTCATATACACTGACCAGTAAACATCCATAAGGCCCCAAGTGAAGAATATTCGTATTAGTCAATGTATGAAGTATCATGTTTGTGTTCATTGTGCACATTTCTTAACATCATTTGGAGGCTCTGCGCATTGGCCAGTCAATGGGTTGGATACAGCCACAGTCTCACTTATTGCAGCCCCCATATCACATGGCTTTAATCTATGCAGTTCATATAATCCTTGGTACAGCTTTTTTGGGGGGTCAAAGGGGAACACTCCTGCTATTTTCACCAGCAGAGAAAACTGCTTGGATTCATTCTAATATGCAAACTACCCCACATGGAGTCTATTTATGTGCTTTTGCAATGACTGCTACTGAATATGCATAATGTCCAGTGTTCTGTGTAGACCAGGGGTCCCCAAACTATGGCCCGGGGGCCAAATGTGGCCCCCTGAAGGCATTTATCCGGCCCGCCAGGCATGGCGGCGATGACTCCATTCATGTGCAGTGGGGGCTCGAGGGAGAGGAGGAACCGGCCCCAACAGCTGTTGATTGCAGTTACATGATGACACCCCCAAATCTCCATGAATTTTCTGACCCAGAGTTGGAAACCTTACATGTGGCAATGCCTGCTCCACCCTTCCCTCTCAGCTACTCCATGTGTTGCTCTCAGGCTTTCTGTTCCGCCTCACTCCCATTGGCATCAGCCAGGCTGGCGAATCACTCGCTGGCTGCTAGGGAGGAAAGAACCCAGGAAGATACCTGATCCTGGGTTAGATGGAATGCTTCATTGGGAAAGTTCTGCTTTTTTTTTACAGGGGAAGGTATTCCACAGCCTACCCAACAATATTTGGAGCCCACCCTATACTTGACATACTTTGGTCACTGTTCTAAAAATAGACCATGACAGAAAGGCTGAAAGGTGAAATCAAACATTTTACAATCATTTGTGCATAGGAATTTGTTCATAGTTTTTTTTAGTCCGGCCCTCCAACAGTCTGAGGGACAGTGAACTGGCCCCCTGTTTAAAAAGTCTGGGGACCCCTGGTGTAGACTCTCTGTTCAATTTGCATTAGCCTGATCACATCTAAAGTGTTAATGTTTCTCCCTTGCCTTTCAAGGCACTTTACATTCTGACCATTGCCTGTGCATGCATTTGTCATGTTAGGATTTCTTCTTTAAGCTAAGAGTAACAGAACAAATAAAAGTAACTACACATTTGTCTCTCAGTCGATAAAGAAAAGCCACAGGAATCAAGTTCTTTCCCCTGTCACTTTTGTCTGCATTTGTGTTCTCTCAAAGAATGTCCGATTAGAGGTCTCATCAGGTGGTGACCTGTTAATATCTGTTAGAAGGAGCATTGGAGTTATTCTTATTGTTCTGTCTTTCTGCTCTCACTTTGGCTTTATCCCTGGAAGGGGTTTTTCACCTGTTGTACTGTGTTCCTTTCACTCCAGGTGCTGCACTTCATCTTGTTATCTCTTTATCTCTCATAGCATGAGATCACCAATCTGTACATTTATCTCCTTTGGTCATTGCCTAGAATGTATGTTGTAGGGCCTTTTTGTTTCACTGAGTCCTGCAGAGAGTGGCTAATCCTGTGAAATGCTTTTGGGATTTTCGGGCTTTGAGTTGATGGTGTGGTTTGATATTCAGTGCTGTTACTGAAAAAGATTTGGTCCCCAAAAGGGCACTCTTAACTTGAGTGGATTCCACACAGGCCAAACATAATGGGTGTAGGATATTATATAAACTGTTCGAGCGGGGGGGGGGATTTCACACAGGTCCCATTCTCAAAACAAGTTTGGCCAGCTTTATTCCCCTCAACCTGGGATTTTTTAAAATCACTAAACCAGTGATCCTTTTTCACAATCCCAAGTTTGTGAATGTCCGGGGGTCGCTGCGTCGGCTCGCCCCGGACTCGGACAGCCGGGGGGCGGGGCCAGCAGTGCGACGGCGGCAGGACCTGGCGACGACCCGCCCCATGGTAGAAACGCCAGTGGGGGGCCAGAACGGTTGAAGAACGGTAGCAAGGAGGTGCAGCTGCGGCTTGACCCGCAGCTGTGGCTCGTCAAGGAGTCAGCTGGGCGCGGCCGGGACGATGGCAAGGCCGGGAACACCCCAGAGGGCCCGGCGAGGCTTCAAAAGGGGAGGAAGGACAGGAGAGTGAGGTTGGCCGCAACAGGACATGGGAGGGTCTTGCGGGAGCCAGGGGAGGTCGGGGAGAGAGCTGTGGGAGAAGAGTGGAGGAATGTGGAAAGGGAGGCACGGAGGATAGCGAGGGGGTGCCTGGACGGAGAAGCGGGAGAGAGAGGAGAGAGAGAGGATGGAGAAGCGGAAGAGAGAGGAGAGAGAGAGAGCGGAGAAGCGGGGAAGAGAGGGGAGAGAGGGAGCGGGGAAGGAACAGGGGAGCAAGAGGAGGAGAGGAGGGAGGCTGAGCAGGGAAGTGGTGGCATACCCCCTATAGGAGGGGCTGCAGACCTTAGTCGCGAGTAGGGCGAGCCCCAGTGGAAAGGGAGGGGCTCCTTCCCCTCCTCCCTCTGGGGGCACCCTGTGGTTCAGGCAGCTGACTGCATTGAGAGCCCCAAAGACCAGGGCTACTGACGAGGCGACCAACACCTCGGAAAGGGACGGTGGGACGGCTTGTCAGCCCCAACCGCAGGAGGGGGAGGGAGAGCACCACAGTGAAGCACTCCTACGCAAACACGACAGGCAGGAGATGCTTTATTTCCCTCCCTTCCACCCATTCACTTTACGTTCCACGCTGTCCCCTGTCAGGGAGAATCCGCTCACCCACCATTCTGTGCAAGTCGTCCAGCAGGTTGTGGGCAGATTACCTGAGCTCCCAACAGAGTGCAAAGCCCCCCAAGCACGTCTTGTCCCCATGGCAGTGAGCATGACTACCATATCGATCCACAACAACATGTTCATTATTGCTTGGTCATTTCAGGGAGGTCCCTTTTTCTTTTGTTTCTTTTGTGTGTTTCACTTGCACAGCTATGCAGGTGCGACCAATCTGAATGTGGGACAATCGTGGGATTTATTTCTGCACACCTGTGCAGCTAAGCATGTGTTGCAGGAAAATTAAAAAGAGAGAGAAGCTTTTGCGGGTGGATTGGTGGCCCTCCTGCTCGGTCATGCTTCCCCCAACGAAACTACCGACACAATTTTAAAGTGGATAAGTAAATGGCCATAGCCAAAGAACTTTATTAACAGAAAGCATAGGAAATATAGATGGCGCAGCATGGGGGGTGATCCAAGCCTCTGGGCAGCACAAGTGCTGACCCCAGGGCAAACCGATTCCTCAGCCCGGTGCTGGAGGAATAAAACAGGCGAAAGATTGGAGTGAGACAATGTCCAGTCCGGCGAAATGCCCATGACTGGAGGCCCCATCCAACTTACGCTAAGGGCGCAAGCTTCTCAGCCCCCCGCGGGGCGTCCCTTCCTTGAGCTTGCTCCACCCCCACCTCTTAAGGAGGTGTGCCAAAACAGGGGAGCTCCCCCAGCTCCCCTTTCCATCAGATCATCCCCCATGCGCAACCCGCCACAGAGCAAGGACGGAAGGAAACCCTTCCCCTGCTCCCGCCATCACCTCCTAAGCCTTCAGCCAATCACGCAGCGCTGTTCTTATGCTATGCAGCCACAATTCCGTACCCTTTGGTGACAAATGCACCCCGTCTTGCCTGTACAGATCCACTACTTTACTAGAAATGTCCCAATGCGGAACTCCCCGCCCCCCAAAACCGCGAACAAAACGTAATGCAGTCCGGCAAATTCTTGATCTGGCTCCATTCACCCGACGAGGATCCGATGCTCCGTTCCAAACGCGTCTCTGTAACAGATGCGACCAGAATATCGTCGTGCCAGGTAACAGACGGTGAATGGAGTCCAAGTCCGCTAATATGGCTTGCAGCAGCTCTACGCTCTTCATAGCGGGGATGTCATTTTCTCCCAGCTGGATCACCAACGCGTGAGGAGGGTCAAAGGACTTCAACTTGCTCCGTAGGGTGGGTAAAAGGTCGCGCCAACGCATGCCTCTTTTCCCAAGCCAGAGTAGCCTCAGCTGCTGATGTAGGCCCAAATTCCGGCCCCAACTGGAAGCTGCTGCATGTCTGCCGGCCCAAAACACGATGCTGTGGCCCATAAGCCAAACCACTCTCCGAGAACCTGTAAGAACTAACAACAATCAAAATTACCAACTTGAAAACTTGCCTTAATGTTGGGGGAATGGCCTAATGTAGGTTCTGTAGGCCTTAGAACGCCATCTGCCAACTTCCATTATCCTGCTGACTGGGGCCCCTAGGCCAGATACCGTGGAAGCCGCCCCAATTCTAAACGAATGCAAGCCATAGGATGCTACCGGGAGATGTATGGCTGAGAGGCAAAGCCGTAAAATTGCTGCCAATTGATAGCGCGAGAGGCAAGAGCCATCCGCGTGTAAAAAGAAGGGACCCTGTTTACGTGGGCGAATGTTCGAATAGGCAGCCATGTCCTTAACTGGACAAGGGCCCGGGGTTGCGGAGGCCTGCATGGAAATGCACGTGCTCTTTGCTAGCTGATCTGTTTTGGAACGCCGTAACCTGACCAATAGGGTCTGGCCACACACCTGGACATCACCCACCTGTAGGGGCCTGTCACCACAGTCAACCCGTGAAGGAGAGACAATCTCTCCGCTGCGGAAGGCCCCAAAAAAGGCCAAGCTAAAGGCTGCCCTAAAAAGACTGATCTCGAAGGGAGATGAACAAATGTGAGGGAGGGTCGCAAAGATGTTTGCGAGCAGTTTCAGAGAAATAGGCAGCCGCGTGTCCTTGACCTTAGGGGTCATCCGCACCCACCCTTTTATGGCCTGCCGGACCAAAAAGGTCCCTGTGGTGTCTGGGATGCCAGAGGCTTTGCAATAAAAAGATACTGCTGCCAAATGAGAACGCATAGTTGTGGGGGAACGCCCCATTTCACGCAGATGGGCGAGATAAGTCAAAAGGGAAGTTTCACTGACTGTAGGGCCCGCCTGGCCCTTCTGAGCCTCCTGAAATCCAAAGAAAGCCTGGAGGGCTCCCTGATAAGCCCGCCGAGTTGTTGGTGCCAGCGATCCTAGCACTGCTTCCGCGACTGCGTTCTCCCAAGGGCCCAAAGCTCCTGTGGAAAAGGTTCCGGAACCAAGGATGCTGTAGGTGCCAGTTGCCGAAACCTCTCCATCTGCATCCTGGAGAGGGCATCCGCGATGACGTTGTCCACGCCTGGGATGTGCTGAGCCAGAAAAGAGATGTTATTGACCAAAGATATCGTTACAAACCGTCTAACCAAGCGCATATCCCGCTCAGAGCGAGAAGATTGCCGATTAATTACTCTGACCACCGCTTGGTTGTCGCACCAAAAGACCACCTTGCAGTTAGAGAACTGCCTCCGCCAAAGGTGTAGAGCCACTAATATCGGAAAGAACTCTAAGAAGGTCAAGTCTCTGCCCAGACCGCTGTCCACCCAATCCTGGGGCCAAAGCTGGGCACACCACTGTCCTTTAAAGAAAACCCCAAAGCCTAAACTTCCCGAGGCATCAGAGTGGACCTGTAGAGCAGCCTCAGGTGTTATACGTTCCTGCCAAAGGGAAGTCCCATTAAAGTGACTTAGAAATTCCTGCCATACCCCCAGGTCCTCCTTGATGCCCCGGGTCAGCCTGATATGGTGGTGGGAGGCGGAAACTCCCCGGGTGGCCTGTGCCAAGTGAGCGCAAAATGGTCTGCTGGGGGAAACTACCTGACAAGCGAAATTTAAATGGCCCAGCAGCTTCTGGATCTCTTTCAGTTTACATTTGGGTTTTGCCGCTAAGGTAGAGATTAATTCTCTAATTGCTGACAGCTTGTCTAGTGGGAGGCTAGATGTGCCTTTTTTGGTGTCTAACAATATCCCCAGGTAGGTCAATGACTGTGACGGTCTTTCGGTCTTTTCTGGGGCCAAAGGGACACCCAGTTCCGCAGCTAAAGTCTGGAAGCATTTAAGTCTGTGCTCACATTGCTGTGTGCCAGCTTGTCCCACAAAAGAAAGTCATCTAAGTAATGAGTTATGTGGGGACTGGCTGATCTACCTTTAGCTACCCATTCTAGGAAGGTGCTGAAGGCCTCAAAAACGGCACATGCAATGGAGCATCCCATGGGCATGGCTTTATCAATAAACCATTGCCCTTTAAACTTGATGCCCAGTAAACAAAATCTTCAGGATGTATAGGGAGTAGCCTGAAAGCGGACTGGATGTCACACTTGGCTAAAAGTGCCCCGGGCCCGCATGATTTAATTAAGTTAACGGCTTGATCAAATGATGCATATCGAACAGAGCAGAGCTCACGGTCGATGCAATCGTTGACGGAAGAGCCCTCCGGATGGGATAAATGGTGTATAAGGCGAAACTCCCCAGGCGCTTTCTTTGGCACTACCCCTAGGGGGGGAAACCCTAAGGTTGGCAAGGGGAGGGGGAGAAAAGGGGCCGGCCATGCGGCCAGCCGCTACCTCCTTTGCCAATTTGGCCTCAACCACCAGGGGCATGTCCCGGGCAGATTTAAGGTTTCTGCAATCCGTCGCCACTCGGGGGCCAGTGTAGGGGATGCGGAAACCTTGGGCAAATCCTTCCCAAAGAAGTTTGGCTGCGGGCTGGTTGGGGTAGGTCTTTAACAAAAGTTGTAGTGCCTGATTATTAATGGGGGAGCAGGCTAGTGTATTCCAACTGTTAAGCTTTCCTACCTTATGAGGCGGCAGCTGGAGTGGCAGCGCCCAACCCTCCGCCTCTGGACGATGAATTCACAGTGGGTCGGGCTCCTCGAAAGGGCATTGACTTTTTGCCCCTGGTGCACGCTGTCTTGGCATGGGTACCAAAACAAATCTCGCATGCATGCTCAAAACGATATTTTAACCTATTACATCTCCCCATATTAAACTCCCAACAAACTAAGCGGGCTCCGTCGCCCCGATAATTGGGTCTTTTCTTAAACGACGGTGTTTGGGACCAAGCGAAAGGCTGCACAAACATGGTCCATGCCTCTTGGTTCAGTTTGTCCCACCTGGTCTCACTGCAGCTGGAGGCGTTCCTACGGAATTCCTCATCGTAGCCGATGGCTGCTGAGTCCCCCGCTATCAGGCGAGCTCTCAACACGTTGCAATGGTGAGCCGCCACATGCCAAGCCCTAAGGGGGTAAGCTGCCATGATCAGGGTCATATACTCTCCAAAGCCCAGGAGCCAGTTGTCGAAACTCCTGTCGACCTTCTTGGCTTTTGTGTTTGATGAGGAGGACCCTGTGACTGCTTTCGATGACTCCTGGCGAACAAATCTGAAAACATCTACAAAATACCTGTTGAGGGCCCTGTCCTTCAATTTTCGGGTAAGATGCCTGCCCGGAGGGTGTTTGGTAACCTTGGTCCCACTAACTGAAAGGGGGGGGGTGTCTTCCCTTGCGGAAAACCCAGGCTGCGATCTCTACGCTCGCTCAAACCAGGTGGGAGTGCGGGAATAGCTGTTTCATCTTCCCAGAATGTGCCATCACCCCTGGGGGAATCTTCATCCGATGAATACTCACTAGATGAAGAGGAGGAGGAGGAACGGTGTCTGGAGGATCGATGCCGGGCCTTTGAACCATGTTTAGTGCCGCCGAGATCCCTTACGTGTTGTCTTCTTGCCCCGGTTGACGCTAGTCTCCCTTGCCTCTTCGATCGCCGAAGAACTGGATTCCTCATCCTCATCTTCCTCCTGTGAAGAAACCTCTTCTTCCTGCTCCCTAGCTGGCTGAACAGGGGGTGCGGCTGTGGCCTCAAAGGAGGCAGCTGCCCCACTGGCCGCAGAGCTGTTGGCCAATCTAGCAAAAGTACTTGCCAAATCGTTAAAGATCTGGGCACTCAACTCAGAAATGCCTGGAAGCGGGGCTGCCCTGTCCGTCCCCTGAGATGTAGAGGGTACTAATGCGTGCCCCATGGGTACCGTAGTGCCTTGTGTATCCCCCCTGCTGGCCGCTGGGCGGGAGCGAGTGGAAACCCCGGATGAGGTCTGCCTACCCTGTCCCCGTGTATCTGAGGGCCTCTTAGAAGAAACAGGTTTTGATGGCCTTGCCCTTTTCTTCCCTGAGGGCTTAGCGTTCTTCTTAGGCCCTTTGTTTGCTTGGCTAACTGCCTTCCTCTTAATTCCCTTCCTGGATGCCATGATGACCCAGTAGTGTATGTCTTGCTAAATGGGTGCTATTCACCACCTCAGCCAGCTGAACAGGATGAGAAGAGGGGGGGGGGTCGTGAAACAAAAGGTCAGTCTAGTTCAAGAAGCCCCACTAACCAAACCACTTCCATTAGCCAAGCTGCATGGTTTTATAATTTGTTTACTGCTCCCCGATGCCACCGTCTGGCCAAAATAAAAAACTGCATGGTTGTGTAATTTTTTGTTACTCCCTGATGCCACCGTCTGGCCAAATTGAAAAGGTGCATAAGCATGAATACGCTCCCTTTACTTTCTGGGACTTAGGAACCTAAGC
>NW_025949982.1:0-10583 GCF_021028975.2 Sphaerodactylus townsendi
AGTGGGCAATCCTAAACAGGTTTATTTGGAACCTTTGCGTACATTTGTATCACAACCCCAGACTTGCTCAAAGAAAGGAATCAGTGCTTTAGAAGCAGAATTTTCATTTATTGATGACAAACATAGGAAAGTTGATGACTATATTGTTTGAACAAGGTGACAGGCAAAAGATTATACCCCTCAGCAGAGACACATCAGACCGACCCACACCTTCTCTGAACACGAGAAGACACACACACACACACACTCATGCATTCCCAGAGGGAAGAGGGAGGGAGGAAGAGGAAATATGGTCACATGCATACACACACACATTCCACAGACAGTGATAATGACTAAGGAGAAGGGGTGTGAACTTAACGGGTTTCACTCCACCCCCCTGTGGCTGCAAGAACTTTCCCAGGCCAGTTGAGCAGGAAGCTTTCAATAGCTAGAAATATGGCAGGACCCAGGTTAAGACATTAGAGGGTCATGACATTTTGTTCTCTTCAGGTCAAGCGCACATTACCTTTAGGTCAGATTCTCAATTGCGCCCAGGTTTCTGCCTCTTCAGAACTCACCATGAGGCAGATCAGAGAATCCCATGGCTTCCATGAGAGGGCAAAGCATGATTTCCCGCCTGCCTGCACAGGAAAGTGGAGGACAGTGGTATGTGTTTTGCTTCCTTCGGCTTTTCCGGTACTCCCCCTCTTCCCACACCCATGCAGGAGCAGTTCCGCTGGCATTCTGGGGGATTGATAGGGCCCCTTTTTGTATTTTTAAAATTTGAACACTTCTGATCTATCCCAGGGACAGCCATTTTTTTTAAAAAAATTAAGATTCAGGCGACAAACAGTCATCCAAAGCCAGAAGGCAAGCAAAATGATGGCTGGGCTGAGGGGAAGCAGAGGGGCAGCGTCTCGTGTGTACATGAGGAAAAGTGGGGAGACCCCACAGCAAAACACCCAGCTGTGCCAAAAGCTTTAAGTACACAAAGAGCCTTGGAAGTACGTCCCAGATTGTTCAGTGGGGCTGAGTCCCAGGAACCTGCCCTTACAGACTTTGCTTAGTACTTTTGTTATTTTAATGTATTTATTTAAGACACTTTTCATCCGCCTTCCTACTTGATTGAAGTCAAGGATAGATTACAGTGTAAATAAAACGTACATAAAACACATGAAGGGCCATAAATTAAAAACCCCATAAAAATACATCCTAAACAATAAAAGGCTAAGGAATCGAATGTCTGACGACGAACGCTCCACCAATGGAGGGCTTATGAAAAGCCTTTATAACTCAGCTTCCAGCTTTTTCTGACAGGACAGTGAAGTGATTGAGGTGTCAGACTGACATTCTACGTTGGCACACATTTCTGTTTCTGCAAGTTGGGCTCCTGATAGTGACATTCAATTTCTTCCCTGCTCGGTGGGCCCCAGAAGCCCCCTGCCGCCCCGCTCAAAGGCCAGCACGGGCCTGTGGGGCTGTCCCACAGCTTGGCCCACCCTCCTCTTTACCACCCTCCAAACCAAGTTCAGGCCTCTCCCAACTCCCACAAATAAGCCCAGGCCTCCACCCCAAAATCAAACCTGGGCCTCCCCCCACCCCCAAAACCAAGATCCTTCTTCCCCCTACCCCCAAAGCCCAGCCCAGGCCCACAGAGCAGCTCTGCAGGCCTGGCCCACCCTCCTCCCAAAACAAGCCTGGATCTCCCCCAACCCCCAAAACAAACCCGGGCCTCCCCCAACCCCCACACGACCAAGCCCGGGCCTCAATTCCACCCCCAAACCCAAGCCAGGCCTGCACACTTGCTCTGTGGACACAGCCAGGCTTCCCCTCCTCCCGCTCCCAACAAGCAGCCTGGCCCATGGGGCCACTGCTCCATAGGCCCAACAAGCCCCTTTCACCCCCCACCCAGAGGTGGGATCCAGAAGGTTCTCACAGGTTCCCGAGAGTAGGTTGCTAATTATTTGTGTGTGCCGAGAGGGGGTTACTAATTGGTGATTTGGCCACGTGATTTTTGCCTTAGTTACGCCCCTCCTCTCAGCAGTAGCGCACAGAACTTGAAGCAGTCTAGCAGGAGGTGCACCGGCGTGCGTGGCAGCCTGTGCCTGCGTGGCATTCAAGCTCTCAGCCTAAGGACTACAGTGCAGCAGCTGCCAAGGCCCTGCCACAGCCCCGCCCAGGAATGCCCCACCCCTGGAATATCAGCTTCAGCCCAAGCAGCCCTCGCCTAGCCCCGTTCAAGCACCGCCTGAAATTCCCCATTGGCGCTACGCCACAGTTTAAATCCCACCACCGTGGGAACCTGTTACTAAAATTTTTGGATCCCACTACTGCCCCCACCCCCAACCATCCCAATTCCACCCTCCCCCACCCCAACCCTCACCTTATTATAACAACAACAACAACAATAATTAACAATGAGATATGACTTGACGGTGATTCTTTCTCCAGCACTTCAGTGTCTCTTCTTTGAATCCCAAGCAACATGGTTTGGCAGAACTTGTGTGACTCACCGAGCCAGATGAAACCCACCCACTGGCCCTATATGGCAGAACACCTTCAGTAAACAGTCTGTTCTTGCTGACAGCCAGGCCATGTTGCTTAGCTGGTGAGCCATCCTCAGCTTGGAGAAGTTCTTTGGGTCTGTTTATTTAGCACATTTAGCATGGTGTGGGGATTAAGAGTAGCAGACTTCTTATCTTGAGAACTGGGTTTGATTCCTCACTCCTTCACTTGAGGGGCAGACTCTTATTTGGCAAACTGGATTTGTTTCCCTGCTCCTCCACATGACGCCTGCTAGGTGAGCTTGGGCCAATCACAGTTCTCTCAGAACTCTCTCAGCCCCACCTACTTCACAAGGTATTTGTTGTGGAAGGAGTTTGTAAGCCACTTCGAGATTCCTTATAGGAGAGAAAGGCAGGGTATAAATCCCAAATTCTCACCTTTCCTCCAAGGAGCTCCAGGTAGCACATACAACATCTCCGTGAGGCAGGTTTGACAGAAACAGCCTGGGTGGCCCAAGATCATGAATGCAATTTCAAGTCGGAGAACTCAAATCCAGCCCCCACCTGGAAGTTGGCAACGGCTGGTCTAGAAGAGTTTGGCTTTATTCCCCCTTTCTCTCCTGTAGGAGGCTCAAAGGGGCTTACAATCTCCTTTCCCTTCCCCCCAACAACAAACACCATGTGAGGTGGGTGGGGCTGAGAGAGCTCCATAGATCTGTGACTAGCTCAAGGTTACCCAGCTGGCGTGTGTTGGACTGTACAGGCTAATCTGGTTCACCAGATAAGCCCACACAGCTCAAGTGGCAGAGTGGGGAATCAAATCCAGTTCTCAAGATCAGAGTGCACCTGCTCTTAACCACTATTCCACCGCTGCTCGTCTAGGGCGAATCCTGGTAGCCCACACTAATGAACCACTGTTGATCCCAAAAATTTCCTGAAGTCTAATGGGATCTAGATCCACGTCTTATATTATAACAGTTATAAGAGTTATAAATAAGACTTGACTGCCCAAGTCACAGAAAACCATCCTTCTTAGAGGGGACGATCATCTCCTCTGTACATTATCTAATGGTAACCCTCTCTTTGTTTACAACCGGGCATGACGTCTCTCCTTCCACAATAGACATATTCATGAGCCTCCTATCTTTGTTCGCTCTCTGTTCGTCAAGAGAAGGCCACTCTTTGTCAGACTGAAGGCACAATGCATCCACGGAGCTATCGGGACTGTGACAAAAGGCCTGCTTTTTGAATTGGGCTGAGCTTGAAATCCGAGAGCTTTTCCACAAAAATTCTTCATTTTTCTCCTCCAACGCCGAGCAAGCCGCACACCCAAATGCCAAGGCCCGCTCTACAATGGGGATCTGTTCGACACGCATACGCCAAACATCGCTTCCATTATGCCAACGCAGGCAAAGACCCAACTGACGCACGGGGCTGGGCGTGTGTGTAAGGCCATTGCAGAGACTTCAGCTCCGAGAGGAAGAGAGCGAGGGAGCAGATGGTGAGAACAGGGAGAAGCGTACAGAAAGCACAAGCGAGTCGTGCGGCTGGAGATGATCAAGTTGACAGACATCTGGCTAGGCCTAAAGAGTTGTGACCCTGACCACGGGCAAAGCTTCCTCTCCTGGATGCATGAAACACTAAGGAATAAACATACGAGCCGGAAGAGGTCAATGTCGTTCAAAACGGCAGAGGGTCACATTAGGAGTCCCAGGTGCGAATTGCCACTCTACTGTGGAAGTTGGCTGGGAAACCAGGCACAAGTCACCGCAGCTTACAGCCAAACTATACATTCAGTGCCGTATCTAGGCAAACTGGAGCCCGGGGACAAAACCTGAGTTTGGTCCCCCCCTCCCCCACCACGAACAAACAGTGATTTTTTGCACCAGCTCACAAAACACCTCCCTCCCCAGAAAAACATACATGGCTCTCTCCCCACCAACTCTCTTTCCTAATTTTGTCCTCACACCAACCCTATGAGGTAGGTTGTTAGCCTGAGAAACAGCTCCAAGCCAGTGCTGCTAGCCTAAAAACTGCGCCCCCTGCAGGCGAAAAACTGAACAACACTAAAAAATACAAAAAACACACATACGAACCTGCAATTTTTGCCCCACCCCCCGCCACCTGACCAAATGGGGGGCGCCCAGGGACATTTGACTCCCTATGTCCCCATTGCAGATATGCCCCTGCTATACATTATGGGTGGGGACGGGACAATCTGTGGCAGCCAGTGATGTTTTGGACAAGAATTTAGCAATATAAAAATTGCTGCCAGGGCTCGTGGGGCAGCAGTGACAGTTTAGGCTTGCCATCCTCCAGGCGTTGGCTGGAGATCTCCAGAATTACAGCTTAACTCCAGACAGCACAGTTCAGCTCCCCTGGAAGAAATGACATCTTTGGAGGGTGGACTAAATTATAGCACATTCAGAGCTGGTCTCCTGCCTTTACCCAATTCTGCTTGCCCCCAACTCTGCCCCCCCCACACCAATTTCCAGGGATTTTCCAAGCCAGAGCTGGCAATCGTAGATGCTGTGTGATCTTGTCCTCCTTTCTGCACCTTTAGAAGAGCCAAAGAAGTTGTGGGGGGCTGGGGGTGGGGAGACAAGATCACATTGTGCCACCAGGCTGTGGTCCCAGTTAGAATGGGGGTCTTTGTGTCGATTTTAAAACTGCTAAATGCTTGTCCAAATTGGCATCAGTGGCAGAGGTGGGATCCAGCAGGTTCTCACAGGTTCCCGAGAGTAGGTTACTAATTATGTGTGTGTGCCAAGAGGGGGTTACTAATGGGTGATTTTGCCACGTGGTTTTTGCCTTAGTTACGCCCCTCCTCTCAGCAGTAGAGCGCAGAACTTGAAGCAGTCTAGCAGGAGGCGCACCGGCGTGCGTGGCAGCCTGCGCCTGCGTGCATTCGTTTCCCGCCCAAGGACCGGCGCAGTGGCTGCGTCCTTGCCACAGCCCTGCCCAGGAATGCCCCGCCCCCAGGATGCCCGGCCACGCCCCCGTCGTGCCCCGCCCAGCCCCATTGGTTCTACGCCACAGTTTGAATCCCACCACCATGGGAACCTGTTACTAAAATGTTTGGATCCCACCACTGATCAGTGGTCATGGGCTGTCCTGTGCCCACCTCCGTGACGTGTTGGCGCTCCGGTGAGATTACCTTGCAGGCTTGTTGCGGAGATGGAACAGAGGAAGGAGAATTGTGTAAGCTCCACTGTGGAAAAAAGGAGTAAATATCTAAGAAGGAAGGAAGGAAGGAAGGAAGGAAGGAAGGAAGGAAGGAAGGAAGGAAGGAAGGAAGGAAGGAAGGAAGGAAGGAAGGAAGAAAGAAATGATCCACGCAAACGTTGAGCACAGAAATACTCTGTGCCGACTACTGACTTTCAGTCTTTTAAACCATGAAACAAACCTACCTTCTCATCTGTTCTTTAAGAAATCTGGGCCGCGCTCTCAATTAAAGAGATAAGTCAGGGCAGATGTTGCAATCACTAGATCACAGGGGCTTAAACCCTGGATTTAAAGAAGATCACATTCCAGTAAATCTTATTTAAAAAGCGCCTGCTGATTCTGGATAGAAACTTCGGCCCGAGGCAGTGAAGTGAAGCACAGATGGTCTCCTTTGCTTGGAGCAGGCATTCCGGTCTCATTCTTGTTTACGAACACATTTCCCCTTCTTGGGCACTCGTCCCCCGAGAATCCCTGTTGTTTCCAGAAGCTCTGCCAATGGGACTTTTTCTATTTATTTAGATTTATTCCCTGCCCTTTACTACAGTCTCAGGGCGGGTTGCAATAAAAACCATAATAATAGAAGAAGAAGAAGAAGAAGTAGAAGAAGAGTTTGGGTTTCTACCCCACCTTTCTCTCCTGTAAGGAGACTCAAGCTCCTTTCCCTTCCTCTCCCCACAACAGACACTTTGTGTAGTAGCTGGGGTTGAGAGAGTTCTGAGAGAACTGTGACGGCCCAAGGTCACCCAGCAGGAATGTAGGAGTGTGGAAACACATCTGGTTCACTAGATAAGCCTCTGCCACTCAGGTGGAGGAGTGGGGGATCAAACCCGGTTTTCCAGATTAGAATCCACCTGCTCTTAACCACTACACCACTAACATAATAATAATAAAATCCCTGTAAAACCCAATCCTAAAACCATAACACATGGTAAAAACTCCAGCTCCCATCACCCCGGAAATGGGAGGAGTGTACCGGATAATTCAATGGTCCCCCATTTCAGTGGCGGGGGTGGGGTGGGGGGCGAACTCCAGGAGGGTTGGCACCAGGTGGCCCTATGATGGGAGGCCCTAAAGTGGAATTTGCAGGGAAACCCAATGAGCTCTGTGTGCATTAACATTTCCGCTGATTCTCTTGTTCCTCCCTTCCCTTCCCACGCGTAGTAGGTCTTTTCACTCTACCAGCCACCATTTCAATATGATCAGGTTTGAGGAGGCTCCCCGCTGGTTTCCTTTTAAAATTTTCTCATTTAAGGTCTATCGCTGGAGCGGCGAACCCCAGTGAAATCGGAAAGGCCGGGCTCATCCAGAAAGCTCTCGCCAGCCTTCTTCATTTCTTCTCCCCGGCTTCTTTTCTCCCTCTCCTTCGGCAAGATTTTATGCCTGGATTGTTCAGCCGGGCAGACCTTGCTCTGGCTTGTGAACTGTGCTGGGTTTTCTTTTTTGCAAACTGTTGATAGACAAAAGACCCCCCCTCCCAAAAAAGGCAGCCGGAAACCTCTCAAAATGGAGATTGCATGGTAACTACCAAGTGATGGGCAGGTGTAACTTCAGCTTGTGGGTTTTGTGGGGCAGAACTTGGAATGAGTTTGCAACAACAAATTTTTAAAAAACAAATTGGTTTACTTTCTTAACATATAACATCAACATTTAACATCACACTTCAAGGTCCTGTTCAAGTTGCATTTTCAAGTCCTTATATTTACAGTCTACTGATACTGCCAAGTCCAATTCTTCTTTGCAAGTGGGTTGGCTCCTGAAGACTCCAAGGGCTTGATGAACAGGATTCAACATGATGAAGGTTTCCAGGAGAACTCTCACCCATTACAACCACAAAAAGAAACCCTGAAACAATAAACTCCAACATTTACAACATAGCAAAAATAAACAACTACCTTCCCAGTAGTTCCCAACAACATTGCAGTTACCTTAACAAGGTGTTAAGGGCTTATACAACCAAGGCCCGAGTCTGGTAGCCTTGTCTCCAAACTATGAGCTCTGCAGCCTTGCTGCTTTGAGTCTCCACCCCTTTCTGGGTCAACCCATTCTGAGCATGGGGGTTACACAGGCAGAATGGTGGATCGGCTCAGAAACGAAAACCACGGGGGAAAAGAGAATGTAAACATGAAAAAATTTGCAAAGCAAATGCATTGACTGCTTCTCAGTCATGGGATAAGTAGTGCATGAAAAAATGGTCAAGGAAACAACAGGTTGTAGATTTGGGGGACCCCTGGGAAGAAAGTTCCCGGGGGGGGGGAGCTTTCCACCCATTCACCTACATATATCAACGTGGTGTAGCGGTTAAGAGCAGGTAGATTCTAATCTGGAGGACCGGGTTTGATTCCCCACTCCTCCACCTGAGTGGCAGAGGCTTATCTGGTGAACCAGATGCGTTTCTGCACTCCTGCATTCCTGCTGGGTGACCTTGGGCTAGTCACAGTTCTTCGGAACTCTCAGCCCCACCCACCTCACAGGGTGTTTGTTGTGGGGAGGTGGGGGGGGAAGGGAAAGGAGATTGTAAGCCCCTTTGAGTCACCTTACAGGAGAGAAACGAGGGATATAAATCCAAACTTTTCCTTCTAGGTGTGAGCAGGCAGTGAAAGGGCCAGCTGTAGTGGGTCCTGCCAGGAGATCTGGGCCTCACTGCCCACCTGAGGATATGCTGACGGTGAAGAATGTTTCAGGGACGATTCGTTTGGTTTTGTTATGGCGGACACTTTGCACTTGGGGAAAAAGCATCTTTGTGTCTCCATGGTATTGCATTCGACCCTGGTATGTAGCCACGTGCTTGTACCCACGGCACATTCTTTGTACTAGCAGGCAGGTCGCCTTGGCAACCATTGTTACATTTTACTGATATCATTTTAAGAAGCCCAGAGGGGGAAGACTGGGGGAGAACTTGCCGTCAATTTCAACGTGGATTTAGAAGCTCGATGGAGTTGTAGCAGTTGGTCTGAAGAAGCACAGCAAAGTTCTAAGAGCCAACTCGGTGTAGCGGTTAGAGTGCCAGACTCAGATCTGCGAGAACCAGGTTCGAATCCCCATTGAAGCTTGCTAGGTGACGTCGGACCCATCACAAATACACTCAGCCTAGCCTACCTCACAGGGTTGAGGTGGGGGTAAAAGGGAGCTGGAGAAAATGTTGCAAGACCCTTTGGGATTGTACTGGGGAAAAGGCAGGCTTTCGTTGAAATGCTAAATGAACAAAGCTGTCTCAGAAGCAGGGGCGGAGCAAGGGGAACTGCGCCCGGGGCATGCCTGCGCCCTCCGCCCCTGCCACGCCCCCACCCTGAAACGCCCCGGCCACGCCTCAGCCACGCGCCGCAGAGGCATGCGCCCAGGGCATTGCGCCCTACACTTCCCCATGGACACTACGCCATTGCTCAGAAGTCTCTGCCATAGTTTAAGAACACAGAAAGAGAGAAACAGCCAGAAGTTGTACAGAATAAAACTTGTTTTCAAACGAAAACAACAATCTTGCATATAGATTAGGAAATACCCATATTGTCCCTTCCAGTAGCTGCCAGTCGTTGACAGTGAGTCACAGTTCACGAGGCCTGATAATGTGAAGACCGTCAATTTCTATTTAAGGCTTGATATGACTTTCAATTTCCATGTAAAAAGATGAGGAAATTTCAGTGAAATCGAGCCCTTGCGTCATCTGGTGCTCAGAGTTTGCCAACCTGCAAGTGGATCCTGGAGATCCCTAAAATGACAACCAGGGTCGTATCTACTAAAGATGGCAGCCAGGGGTAGCACTGCCCAGTGCTGATCTTCATGCCTCTCCACGTGGAGTTCAGAGCAGGGCGAGGTTCAAGGCCAGCTCCAGTTTTAAACTGCGGGCTCCACCTCTGGCTCTAGGAATCACTGGAAACTGTATGGTTTTACCATCAAGTTCATAGCAATTCCTAGAGCTACTCCATGTCATTTCCATGTCACTTCCATGTCATTTGAAGCAGTGGCCTGGTGGCCTCACTCCATTCTCTTTCCCAGGCAGCCCTGAGAACTCCTGCTCAGTGAGTCAGTGTAGTGTAGTGGTTAGGGCGCCCAACTATGAATGGGAAGACTCAGGTTCAAATCTTTGCTATGGTATATTGCTGAGTGGGTGACCATGGGCCAGTCAATCTCTTTCTCAGTCTAATTTTCCTTGCAGGGCTGTTGTGAGGACAAAATAGAAGGCAGAACCACATCTTTGGAGGAAGGGTGGTATAGAAATGTGACAAGTACCTAGAAGAGAAGAAGAAGAAGAAAAGTTTGGATTTATATCCCCCCTTTCTCTCCTGCAGGAGACTCAAAGGGGCTTACAATCTCCTTGCCCTTCCGCCCTCACAACTAACACCCTGTGAGGTAGGTGGGGCTGAGAGAGCTCCGGGAAGCTGTGACTAGCCCAAGGTCACCCAGCTGGCGTGTGTGGGAGTGCACAGGCTAATCTGAATTCCCCAGATAAGCCTCCACAGCTGAGGCGGCAGAGCTGGGAATCAAACCCGGTTCCTCCAGATTAGATACATGAGCTCTTAACCTCCTACGTCACTGCTGCTCCTAGATATACATGTAAGTATTATAGATACATATTCGATCTGTAGCGTTTGTTTGGCTTGAAAAGTGAGAAAGTGCAGGATAATTGGAGTGTTTTTCCACCTGTCTCCTCATCAGTACACTGATTTTGTTTTCGTCTTGGCTCTGAGAAGCTCTCCTTAAAGCAAGAGATGTGCAGCCTCAAGTATTTCCAAAATACATAATTATCGAGAGCTTCTTTCTTGGGGGAAAAATACACACACAGAGAGAGAAGCAAAAGAAATAGCTTGGCCCAGCCTGCAATCCAATTAAGCTAATGTACTTGGATTGCAAATGATTGATTCTCTCTGAAATCAACAT
>NW_025949983.1:0-10581 GCF_021028975.2 Sphaerodactylus townsendi
TGCCTCCCCTCCCAGCTACTGTCAGTCCCAGTGCATGGGTCTGGGAACGGTGCTTGGCCATGCAGGGAAAGCACCAGGGACAAACGTGTGTGTGTGTGGGGGGAAAAGGTGACCCAGCTTGGCCGTCTGGCAGTCGCCATTTTGAAGACGGCTCCCTTGCGGCTGTTCGCACGAGTGCGGCGTCGATGCGTCACAGGGGGAAAAAGAGTGGTTTAAAGCGTTTTCTGAATACGGCGTCTTCGCGCCGGTTTAGCGTTTTCGCGACGGCGCGACTGCGCACCTCCGCCGCTGCGCGTGCGAACGCTCTCGCTCTGACGCTTCTTTTTCCGTTGCGACGACGTCATATTTTGCCCGTGCGGAAACGGCCACATTAAGCTTTTGCTTTATTTCCTCCCAGATTTCCAATATTTGCTTTCAGCAAGATAATAATGCAGGCCTCACGTCCATTTCATAAGCATCTGGCAGTTTGCATTTTACATCTGCTCTCCTATTATCTATGCACTTTGATTTCTTTACCCCCCACTGTTGCCAACTTTTCCTTTCTGTACAAGTTGAAAAATATTTGATGAACCTTGCCATGATGCAGCTGCAAGACCTGATGCTTTTCTGCTCTATGAAACTGGGGGGGGGGGGGGGATGGATTAGACCAATGGCAGGTATGCCATGAGCTGCAGTGGTGTGTTATGAAATATGCTTTCTGTATTTCCCTGGAATAACCCTCCTTTGAGGAAATGAATCCAAACCAAGCACATGCAAGAGGGGGGAAAGATACTAAAATAGCTTAAGGAATGTTTACATCCGCTAAGTCATAAAAGCAGAAAGCATGCAGACAAATTATCCCAGAATGCAAGAGTGACTTAATGTGGTTGTATTCATAATCAATAAATACACTTCAGGCGAGTCTTAAAGATGTCTCTGTTTATTTGAGAGCAGAAAAAGAAGCCAGAAGCAGTATGTTATATAAATACAGTAGATTTTTATTGATTGTAGATTTATATTCTTCTCACAACTATGTAGGTTAGATCACCAAACACTACTACCATTGTAATGGGAAAACTGTCCCACTCTGGATTTATGGATTTGTAAAAAGGTATATTCAGTTTTCTGATGAGATTCAGCAGTAAATCACTCTCCTACATGCCTCTGCATGCCATGAGCTGTGAGACCATGTTGTATAATGTCTATCTCTTTTCTAATGCACACACTACAGAGCAAATAGTAATAAAGAAACAGGACATGGCTAGTCTGACTATTTCTCCAACTCAGAAATCATAAAGAATAAGATCTGATAAAAATGCAAAGGTTTCAGGGTGTCAGCAGAGTCTTTGGGATTCTTTAAGATGTACTCAAATGAGATAACAAAGAAATTATATTAATCTTTCTCAGGGAAATAGGTATAGATTTTTTATGGGGGGGTTCAGGGGGGCACACCCCACCCACCCCTACGGCATGGCCACACCTCCCCAAGCCCCTCCCCTGGCCTAGCGCTTATAAAAGCAGCTCTCCAAGGTTGGGAATGGCAGACTCCCCTGCCCTGCCCTCCCCCTCCCCTCTGGACAGAGGCATAGAGGGAAAATGGAGCCTGGTGCAAAATCTGTGTCCCCCCCCCCCCCCGGGCAGCCGCTGTGGTGCTGGAATCCACCCCCAAACAGCATCATTTTCAATGGTGTTTAAACGAGAGAGCCCAAATTTTAAATCCACCTTAATGGGAGAATCTGGGGTCCCTAGTTAAACAACATTGAAAGTGATGCTGTTTTGGGGTGGATTATTCCCCCACCCTGAAACAGCATCACTTTCAATGTGGCGTAGTGGTTAAGAGCAGGTGCATTCTAATCTGGAGGAACAGGGTTTGATTCCCTGCTCTGCCACTTAAGCTGTGGAAGCTTATCTGGGGAATTCAGATTAGCCTGTGCACTCCCAAACACACCAGCTGGGAGACCTTGGGCTAGTCACAGCTTTTCGGAGCATTCTCAGACCCACCCACCTCACAGGGTGTTTGTTGTGAGGGAGGAAGGGCAAGGAGATTGTAATCCCCTTTGAGTCTCCTACAGGAGAGAAAGGGGGGATATAAACTCAAACTCTTCTTCTTCTTCAAAACTGAGGACCTCAGATTCTCCCTTTAAATCCATGCCGAGGGGGGTGGATTTAAAAGGAGAATCTGGGGAAATTTGGGGGGTGCCTGCTGTCAGGGGTGCAATTGTTAAGCTAGAAGCACCAAACTTTCAGGGTATCTTTAGGAGTCTCTCCACCCATGTTTGGTGAAGTTTGGTTCAGGGGGTCCAAAGTTATGGACGCTCAAAGATGTAGCCCCCATCTTCTATTAGCTCCCATTGGAAACAATGGAGGATGGGGCACCCCCTTTGGGAGTCCATAACTTTGGACCCCCTGAACCAAACCTCACCAAACCCGGGTAGTATCATCAGGAGAGTCCCCCAAACAATCCCTGAAAGTTTGGTGCTGCTAGCCCAAACAATGCACCCCCTGTAGGCCAAAAACCGAAAAAGCACTAAAATGTTTTAAAACCCACAAACGGAGGGGTGGAGCTTCGGACATGAATGGGGGGTTTCAAACCCGAGAACCCCCCCTTACCTACGTCCATGATTTTTCTGTTTAGCTGTGTTTGTAATTTCATGTTTGTTTCTGACAACTGATTCAAATGACGAATTTACCATATCATATCACTTGACAGTTTGTTGCATATGAAAGCTTTATTTGGTCAGGACAAATCATTATGAGCTCATGACCTGTAACTACCATGAGGAGAGAAACTCAGCCAGTAGAAGATATAGAAGGTCCCAAGGTAAGTTGCTAGATCCCATGGCTGAATCTCAAACCAAACTTCTAAAGCAGCTGTGCAGAGGTCAGTGATATTCTGCAGGGGCTTCATTTATTCACAGCCATCATTTGTGTGAGTTAGTGGGCTATACTTCCTGGACTCTGACTAGTGATGGTGCAGAAGTAAGCACTGGGTGTACCTTGTTTGGAAAGCCAAAATACTTTGAACCAGTTCTACATATATCTCCATTTAAAAGCATCTCAGAGTCTAGAAAGAACCTGAGGAGCTATTCTTGGATTAGATAGATTATGTCAGATGAATATGTGAACACTATTTATATAATGATTTATTTCATTCTACACCCTCCTTTCCCCACAGCAAGGACCAATACTTCTTACAATGTTCTTCTTACCTCCATTTTATCCTCACAACCATCCTGTGAGGTAAATTATGCTAAGAGTTTGTGACTTGCCCAGAATCACCCAGCAGGCTTCCATGACAAACCAGAGTCTCCCTGGTTCCTAGACACATTTGCCCCTGCTGGCGTGAGGGGCACCCTCAGTTCTGCATTAGCATATCTTGGAAATGGCTGTTGCCACAGAGGAATCCAGGCATCTGAGAGGATGCTGGTTTGTGTGGGGGGTGGGTGGGCCAGAGCATTCCTGGGGGTGGAGCCAACATTAGTCAGCTTCCACCCAGTCTTTAGTGGGACTCCATTTAGCCCTATGGAGGACTTTCGAGTGGCGGGGTTTTGTTTTGTTTTTTCACTTTCAGTAGGCAGGAGGGAGGCATGGCACTGGCATCATTCCCAGTCATCTTGGGCTTTGAACTGGGCTGCCCAACCAGCACATTGAGCATGGATAGGGAAGGGCATTTTTTAAGCTGCCAATAATTCTCATCTTCATAAAAAATTGCATGGTGAAACCATTCTCTTTTTTAAATTTGGAAAACCATTTCTCTTTGTATTTCCTTATCAAGTTTTGTCTTACCATTGTCTTAGATGGGAACAATTACAATTTTATTTTCTATTCTTTCTTGGAAGTTAGTAACCAAGCCCTGTAACTTTCTTATGCTAAATTAATTTGTTCAGTATGGAACTAGACCTTGCTTTGTCTAGAGCAAACCTATTAGGTGGTAATGAAATGAAAAAAATGTGTCTCTGCTTCAAAAGTCCCACAGTGTAAGCCTTTCGTTTCTCTGACACTGAAACTAAATGAAATATATCTTGGTTTCAATGTTTTTGGTTCATCTATCCATGTAAAGATGCATAGAGGGCATCATACCCTGCTGAAGTCCCTCCCCAAACTACTGTCTCATATCTCCAGCGATGTCCCAATCTGGAGTTGACAACCTTGTCATAGGACTAGAGGGGCAGATTTTTATTTCCCTTTAGGCTACACCTGGGCAAGTGCCCCATATAGCCCCAGTGCCATCTTATTTCTTTATTTTTTTCTAAACAAGATTAAACAAATAATAATTTTAAACTATATATTATATAAAAATGAAAACAGAAAAATATAAAGTTACCAAACAAATTATATGGCATCTACAGGCATTTTGTTGATGAAATTCAAAAATCTATAAAATCAAGAAATGGTGAAAGCCTAATATTTAGCTTGTTTTCTTATCTTCCCTCCTTGTTATTCCATGTCATTAATAAATGGTGTCAAAGAAGTTTTTTTGGAGTGGATTAACTGATATATCAACATGTCTTTTTCCACGGTGCTTCAGATTCATAGTATATATTGTTGAATTGTTGGAATGTGATTATTTTTCTCATCTGAGTTATAACAAAATTAGCTGTAGGCCTGTATCGTTAAAGGGTAACATGGAAAACTTCAACAACTGTAGTTTCACCAGACACCATTCTTGATGTCTGTTTCAGGTCAAATATTGACAATTCCAAACATTGGATGCCTTAGGCAAATCAATCTCAATTTTTGCATTTATCTAGGGAATAATAAGAAAGATGTTTCAAACGGCAACCCAATGATGTATGTAGGTAAAGCACATTGGACTCTACACAAGCCATATGAATTATCATTACAATGTTACAAGAGAAAGAGTAATTAAACACTGGATTTGACATACTGGCTGATGGCTATTATCCAAGCATATTAATTAATGAACCAGATTATCTGTACTTTTCTCATTTTGGATATTAGATCTTTAAACAGGACTATCATTTGAAATTTCATTGTATTTGACAATGCTATTAATCAATCTTTAACACTGGTGAAATACATCAAGCCATTCCTCTTTCTGTGGCACATCTGTTACTCAATCCAATACATCAACCATTGAATTTTATATAGTGCTGCTAAACCAAACATACATCTTAATAAACCAGATAATAATCACAGGCCTGCTGCATTCAGTATGTACCCTTCTAAATTTAAAAAAAATCCTATTGCTAATTGAAAATGTATCTCCTAGTACAACAGATCAGCATAAATCAAAGGCACTTTTCAGCAGTACCATACAACACTTGAAAGATGAATCCTCAGGCAACAGTAAATGTTTTTCTATCACATTCATTTGGATAAGCAGGAAAAGGGTAATAGCCTTAAGGTTAAACACACACCAGAGGATTCTGTCGCTCTTAAAACTGTTGTACTTATATCACTCAGAAATACGGAACATAGTACACTAGCTAGTGTCACAAGAGTTGGTAATACAGAGTGATGTATCATATCATGGATTTCCCAAGCCTGAATTTAAAGTAGAGATTCTGTGCATACATGGAACACTCATTGTCATCTTTCATACTGTTGCACTTTGGAGATCCCAGAGATGTAGGGATAAGTACATCTGAAAGGATATATGCAAATGATTAGAAAGGTAAGAGGATTACCACTATACCACTAGGGATTTAATAGCATATCCTTATTTCACTCATACACATAACATTTAAACACTGCATAAAATACCAAGTGGAGATAACAACATATAATAGAAGGTAAGTAATAAACTTCCATGGTTTAGAATATCCTGGATATTAAGGCAGAGTAATTAAACAGGGCTCAAATATGAAATGACAGCCTTTCTTTCAAGGAGATAATACCTTAGAAAATACTTGAAAAAAATCCAACCATCATAGAAGTTGAGTAAAAGCTGATACTTCCTCATTTAAAAGGACTGCACCTTTAATAAGAATTCAAGGAGTGGTGTCATCAGGTCACCGCTGACATGGGAGATACGCTTGTGTTTGGGCAAAAATTCTATGATAGAAGTTGTTTTTGCCGTAGAATTTTGCCCATTTACCTGAGCATTACCCACATCAGTGGAAATGTGATGATGTACTTCCATAAGTGGCATCATTGCACCAACGGCAACTAGACCAAGACCTCAATTTTATTGCTGGTAAGACTCTCTACTAGTCAGTTGAATGGCACTAGGGGGAGGAATTCAAAGCGGGATATTCCCAGTCCTAAGCAAGGACCTGACAAGTGTACAAGGTGAGACAATTGGGCCTTCTAACAATTTACAGCTAAGTCCTTAGGATAAAGAGATAACCAGGAAGGACACCAGATTATGTCCCAATGCAGGACAGGAAGGACAGGAATCTCCTGTTTCCTCGTGGTCTAAGAGGGCGATGCTGCACAAGATCTGTCAGCATATTCAATAAAGCCAGGGGTGCAGGAGACCAGCCTATAAATTGGAGGAGGGTGGAGCGTGTACCTGTCCTTCTACACCAGGGGTCTGCAATCTGCGGCTCTCCAATTGGCCATGCTGACAGGGGCTGATGGGAATTGTAGTTCATGAACATCTGGAGAGCCGCAGGTTGCAGACTCCTGTTCTACACCCTATTCCACAAGATGATACAAACCATTTTCTTTGAGAAACAGTGATGCTTATCTTTACACACCCAACAAAGGCTTTTCATACTCAAAGGGTATTATGAACACAGATGGTGCATTTATCCATCCTTCCCTCCCATTTCCAACTGTAGATAAAATCCATATCTCCATTTTTTTTAAAAAGTTTCTCCATATCACCATCCGTTAAAAAAAAGATTTTTTTTGCATCAAACTCATGAAGATGCAGTGTTTTAGATGAATCTAACCATGCAAGGAACTGTTTACAATTAAAAAGCTGAGTAGCCTTAGAGGAATTAATGCCAGCCTATTTAAATGTAAAATGCAACTATTCAGAATTGCATATTAGGATTAACTCTGGTACAAAGAATCTTCAAGTTAATACCTTTTCCTTCATTAGTTCAAGGAGTTATAGGGGTCTACTCCCAGCTGACCTCATCTGTTATAAAAGCATTCTCTAATACAGGGGTCTGCAACCTGTGGCTCCGGAGCCGCATGCGGCTCTTTCAACCTTATACTGTGGCTTCATGTAGCCTGGAGGTCGAAGGGTAGCATGGGTGTGTCCCTCCAGCCCTCCAGAGCAGCGCTGGAAGGAAAGGTGAGTGGAAGGGCCAAACTGAAGGCGGCTCTGTGCGTGAGGGTGCCGCTTTTTGCATCCCCTCCACTCACCTCTCCTTCCAGCGCTGCTCTGGAGGGCTGGAGGGACACGCCCATGCTGCCCTCTGACCCCTGGAGGTCAAAGGGTAGCGTGGGCATGACCCTCCAGAGCAGCTGCCATCCCCCCTCTGCCATCCGCACAGCCGCCATCCCCCCTCTGCCCGACGGAGCAGTCGGCTGCCTGCTCCATTGGGCAGAGGGGGTTTCCCTGCCCAGCGCTTCCGCCTCCCAGTGCTGGAAGGAAAGGTGAGTGGAGGGGCTGAACCGGAGGCGGTCTCCGGCTCGGTAGATCTTCGAGTCCATGGAAAATGGGTCCAAATGGCTCTTTGGGTGGTAAAGGTTGCAAACCCCTGCTCTAATATAAGAAGAAACTACAGTCTTTGCTGTGTGAAAGAGGACTAAAAATTCAAGATGTAGTTGCTGCTAACTTGAATACATTATGGCCCTTCATATATGTATCACGTACCATGGAGTAGACAAACAGCAGATTCTCAAATTTTGGTTTTAGTGGGATTTTTCTATTTGCAGTGTCCTCCCCCCCCCCCCATTTTTGTGCCACTATCCAGGCAGATCCACCATTTTGCCCACCAGTCTTTGTTGGTATGCATTTTGGGAAGTTGCCTACTGGTTCATTGGGGGGGGGGGTGGCATCTGGTCCACTGATAGTTCACTAACAGGGAATTTAAAAAATCAAGCCACACTGTGAGGACAGAGAAAGGGAAAGATTTCATCAGGACTCAGAACCTGCTGCTGCGGGGGTGGGAGAGTTTGATGGCAGCTGAGAAATAGCAGTGTGATTTCATGCAAAACAACCCCCCCCCCCCCGAGCCTTTTCAATTTCACAAGATTCACTGTGTCATCAATAAGTGGTGCCAAAAGTTTAAAAAAACAGAAAAGAAGAAGGAATCAACTGGGTGGGGGGAGGGGGCTCCAAAAAGTTCTGATCATCTAAAATGGAGGAGGTGAGTGGCAGAGTGGGCGGAAGTGCTGTGTATGAGCAAAGGAAGGTGAAGGGTAGAGCGAGAAACCCTGAGGAAATGTTTGTGCATGGCTATATCCTTTACTTTCACTGTGGAGGGAAAAAAGTCACATTTACAGAACACTCGCAAAATGCGGGGATTCACAGAACTGAAGTTGTTGCCCAACAGGGGGAAATATGTGTGTAAAAGAAAATACAAGGGGAATGTACACTGAAAACAAAGGAGGACACACGTGCATAAATGACTTCAGATTATTGGCCACTTTTCTATTAAGTACCTAAAATGTTTCTAACATGCTAAAAACTTATATTCAAGCTGATATCCAAGTCTTCAGCTTCTTTGGAAACAAGCATGCAATCCTATGAACACCTGCTAAGAAGTCAGTCCCAAATTCACTAGAAGTTTCTTTTGAATAAACTGAATCGGGTAGAGCCATAAGGTTATAGTTTTGTGATGAGACATGTTAGCCACAAGAAATTCCTCACCTGTGGCAACCAACAGCTGCCACAGTACATGTAAGAAAAACTAAGAAAGGGGTTCCACTTCCACCAGAAGCCAAGGTAGAACATAAAGCAGGTATTCTACTTGGCCCAGTCCAGAAATTCAAGAAGAGTATCTTAGCATCCCTATACCTTGCCTTGTATGTAGAAAGTCTCCACTGTGGCAAGAAGTATGTAAAATTTGTTTTTATCAGAGACTTTGGGAATGTAAGGGATGTTGAAGATTGGAGGCCACCAAGATTTGAGGGAGAAAGGTTGTTGGAGCTATATCATATGTTCTTGGAGCAACATATGTGAAAAACAGATGGGTCAGAATCAGTTAAAGAATATATGAGGCAGCTTGATAAAATATCCAAATGTTCCTATGAATGTATTGTTGAGCACTGAATGTTTCAAGAGTAGTCAAGATGAAGCCCTAGATTCTCTTTCAGTCTCTTGTGAGACAGCTGTCACTTTCTTTTGATAATTCTGATCAATTGCAACCCAATAGACAGGCTTGATAGCAAAGGCCTTAAAATTAGATGACAATAGCATGTGCAGGTAGAAGGCTCCAGGAAGGTTCTGAGGGCCCAAACCTCAAAACAATGGGTGTGAAATGAAGTGACTCAAAAAAAGAGATGAAGTTGGTTATCCAGAGCAACCATGAAAGAATTCCCTTTCAAAGAAACTAAACAGAGTTGGGGAAAGCACATCTTTTAAGCAGTGATGTTATGAGAACAGTCACTGACTAAAAAGAACACCACAATACAAAGTTATTAGTAAATATCTCACACAAAAATAAAATGTCAGTATTACACAAGGACAACCATTTCAGCCTCATCCTGAAATGCAATCATAGGAAAGCCTTTGGTTTTATTAACACATAAAATCTTTCTGCAGCAATAACAGGGCATCCTAAGAATGCACTCAAAGGGCAAATATCCAATTCCGCTTGCAAGAAGGTCTGCTGGGAGCAGACTGTACTCAAACTCATGGAGCAAGACGTATGCTCCTAGTAAAAAACAAAAATGTCATTTCTAAAAGGCAAATAAACATTAGCGAAAGATTTGAAAAACCACCTTTACTATAGTCTTAAGCAAGTTTCTGTTTCATAATAGGCATGATATGTTGGATGTGTCATGCCCCCAGAAAAGCTCTTACTATTTTTTATTAAGTCTCAGTTGTCCCTTCAGTTGGTATGATTTTAATTCCTTTGTATAGTGTTCTATGGGAGAGAACTTTATTAGTCCATGTCCCTTTAAAAAGTCCCCTAGCCTCACAGTCTTCCTTATTACCCAGCAGTTCTCCTGTTTAGTTAGTTTTAGTCTAAAGTGCCAATAGAGTTAAACAGGGCACGTTCACACATACGTAGTGGACATGCAAAAAAGTTATAAGATTTTGGAAAAAAATACACAAACACACACAGAAGATATTAAAAATTAAATTCAAATTTAATATGGAAACTTACCTTTTAAGTCCGATAGTGGCAGATCTTTCCGCTAAATAACCAACGATTATTTTTCTATTTGACCACGGCAGCGAGAACACTTCTGGCAGCAAAGTGGAGATCGCCAGAAACTCCTACAATAGAAGACTGGGTACACAAAGTTCAGGAGTTGAGCACAGCAGATCTAATTTCATACTCTCTGAAGACTAATAGTAACAATTGTAGTAAAGAAAAATTCCAGGAAACAATCTGGAAGAACTGGGAAATATATATCAAAAATAGATATGAATTGTAATATTGAGCTGTGGAGAAATATTAATTTCTTTTTCTTCTCTCTTATGGATAAGATTATTAGAGTAAATGTGAGTCTAAAAATATAGGTAGGTAGGTAGGTAGGTAGGTAGGTAGGTAGGTAGGTAGGTAG
>NW_025949984.1:0-10578 GCF_021028975.2 Sphaerodactylus townsendi
ATTAGGAAAAAAAGATGTCTTTTAGAAAATGGAAGTCCAACTTAACTGATGAAGAATACCAGAGAGAACACAAATGGTGGCAAAAGAGAAGCAAGTTAGCTGTAAGGGAGGCAAAAAAGGATTATGAGGAACGCATGGCTGCGAACATCAAAACTAGCAACAAACAGTTCTTCAAGTACATCAAAAGCAGGAAGCCAGCTAGGGAAGCGGTAGGCCCGTTAGATGATGAAGGAACAAAAGGTGTGCTAAAAGATGACAGGGAGATTGCAGAGAAGCTGAATGAATTCTTTGCATCTGTCTTCACCCAAGAGGAGGTGAGGAAAATTCCTGCACCTGAACCAAGCTTCTTAGGAGGTGAATCCGAGGAACTAGCGAAGATCCCCACCCCCCCCCCCCCCCGCCCCCCCCCCCCCCCCCCCCCCCCCCCCCCCCCCCCCCCCCCCCCCCCCCCCCCCCCCCCCCCACCCCCCCCCCCCCCCAAACCAAGCTTCTTAGGAGGCGAATCCGAGGAACTAGCGAAGATAGTGGTAGACAAGGAAGAAGTTCTGGCAGCCATTGATAAACTAAATGCTACCAAATCCCCTGGCCCAGATTGCATTCATCCAAGAGTTCTTAAAGAGCTCAAGCATGAAATTGCTGATGTTCTCACATTAATATGCAACTTATCCCTGAAATCAGGCTCCATCCCTGAAGACTGGAAGATGGCCAATGTCACACCAATCTTTAAGAAAGGGTCTAGGGGGGACCCGGGAAATTACAGGCCAGTCAGTTTGACATCTGTTCCTGGTAAATTAGTAGAATCTATCATTAAAGATAAAATTATAAAACATGTAGAAAAGCAAGACCTGCTGAGGAAGAGTCAGCATGGCTTTTGTAGAGGCAAGTCCTGTCTTACAAACTTACTAGAGTTCTTTGAGGGTGTAAACAGACATGTGGATAAGGGGGAACCAGTGGACATTGTCTACTTGGATTTCCAAAAGGCTTTTGACAAAGTTCCTCACCAGAGACTGTTGAGAAAACTCAGCAATGAAGGAATAAGAGGGGAAGTCCTCCTATGGATTAAAAACTGGTTGAGGAACAGGAAACAAAGGGTGGGTATAAATGGGAAGTTCTCACAATGGAGAGATGTAGGGAGTGGTGTCCCCCAAGGATCCGTTTTGGGACCAGTGCTCTTTAACTTATTCATAAATGACCTGGAAGTAGGGGTGGGTAGTGTGGTGGCCAAGTTTGCAGATGATACCAAATTATGTAGGGTGGTAAGAACCACAAAGGATTGCGAAGAGCTCCAAGCGGACCTTGATAAATTAGGTGAGTGGGCTAAGAAATGGCAAATGCAGTTCAATGTAGCAAAATGCAAAGTGATGCACATAGGGGCAAAAAATCCAAACTTCACATACATGCTACAGGGGTCAGTGCTATCAGTCACAGACCAGGAAAGGGATTTGGGCGTCTTAGTTGATAGTTCCATGGGAATGTCAACTCAATGCATGGCAGCTGTGAAAAAGGCAAACTCTATGCTGGGGATAATTAGGAAAGGAGTTGATAATAAAACTGCAAGGATTGTCATGCCCTTATATAAAGCGATTTGGGCGTCTTAGTTGATAGTTCCATGGGAATGTCAACTCAATGTATGGCAGCTGTGAAAAAGGCAAACTCTATGCTGGGGATAATTAGGAAAGGAATTGAGAATAAAACTGCAAAGATTGTCATGCCCTTATATAAAGCTGTGGTGCGACCGCACTTGGAGTACTGTGTTCAGTTCTGGTCGCCACATCTCAAAAAGGATATTGAAGAGATAGAAAAAGTGCAGAGAAGGGCGACGAGGATGATTGAGGGACTGCAGCACCTTCCTTATGAGGAAAGGCTGCAGCGTTTGGGACTCTTTAGTTTGGAGAGGAGACGTCTGAGGGGGGATATGATTGAAGTCTATAAAATTATGCATGGGGTAGAAAATGTTGACAGAGAGAAATTTTTCTCTCTTTCTCACAATACTAGAACCAGGGGGCATTCATTGAAAATGCTGGGGGGAAGAATTAGAACTAATAAAAGGAAACACTTCTTCACGCAACGTGTGATTGGTGTTCCCCCCCCCCCACCCCCCCCCCCCCCCACCCCCCCCCCCCCCCACCCCCCCCCCCCCCCACCCCCCCCCCCCCCCACCCCCCCCCCCCCCCACCCCCCCACTGTAGTCCATAACATCTGGAGGGGCGCAAGTTTGACACCTGTGATATAGACTGTTTGGACCTTTGATTCAACATATGTAGGTTGAGAGTGGAAACCGCACTTGGAGTACTGTGTCCAGTTCTGGTCACCGCATCTCAAAAAGGATATTGAGGAAATAGAAAAAGTGCAGAGAAGGGCAACAAGGATGATTGAGGGACTGGAGCACCTTCCCTATGAGGAGAGGCTGCAGTGTTTGGGACTCTTTAGTTTGGAGAGGAGGCGGCTGAGGGGGGATATGATTGAAGTCTACAAAATTATGCATGGGGTAGAAAATGTTGACAGAGAGTAATTTTTCTCTCTTTCTCACAATACTAGAACCAGGGGGCATTCGTTGAAAATGCTGGGGGGAAGAATTAGGACTAATAAAAGGAAACACTTCTTCACGCAACGTGTGATTGGTGTTTGGAATATGCTGCCACAGGAGGTGGTGATGGCCACTAACCTGGATAGCTTTAAAAAGGGCTTGGACAGATTTATGGAGGAGAAGTCGATTTATGGCTACCAATCTTGATCCTCTTTGATCTGAGATTGCAAATGCCTTAACAGACCAGGTGATTGGGAGCAACAGCCGCAGAAGGCCATTGCGTTCACATCCTACATGTGAGCTCCCCAAGGCACCTGGTGGGCCACTGCGAGTAGCAGAGAGCTGGACTAGATGGACTTTGGTCTGATCCAGCTGGCTTGTTCTTATGTTCTTATGTTCTTAAACAGTATATGTGTTTGCATATATGCCCTGCCCCCTTACAATACACACACACACAGGAAAGGGATTTTATCATTATTTACTTACTTACTACATTTATACCCCACCTTTCTCTCCAAAAGGAACCCAAGGTGGCTTACATAATAATCCTCTCCATTCTATCCTCATGACAGCAACACTGTGAGATAGGCTAAGAGTTTGTAACTAGACCAAGGTCACCCAGGGGGTGTCCATGGCTGACAGGGGATTCGAACTTGTTTCTCCCAGATCCTAGTCTGACTCTAACCAGTATACAACCCTTCTTTTCTATTGTAACCACCTCTAAAACAGCATAAAATCAGGCTAAAACAGGCTATTTTTAAAAAATGAAAAGCGAGCAGCAGGATAAGGGAACAAGGGTTAGCAATGGGTGGGCAAAATGGTGGCTCGGCTTGTAGCAGGGTAATCAGAGGCGCCTTCCGAACAGAATAATGCAGAATAATGCACTTTCAATCCACTTTGCATCTGTGTGAAATAGCAAAATCCACTTGCAAACAGTTGTGAAAGTGGATTGAAAGTGCCTTACTCTGCATGTGCGGAAGGGGCCAGAAAGAAAAACCTTGCTGCCCCGTGATCATCTGCGGGGAAAGTGGAACATGCTTGATGGGCCTCAATGGTCGTTTCCCCATTTACCTCAACCACCCTTTGCTGCGCGCTACTCTCAGCACGCATCATTTCTGGCGTGCTCCCGGGCTTCCCCACGACCCCGCGCTCTCCGCGCGCCTGGCTCTGCGCGGGGTCATCAAAAGGCGCCGTTTGGAGGAGCACCAGGAATGACGCGCGCTGAGGGGGCGCGAGAGCGGCAGCGTCGGGGCGGCTGCGTTGTCGCTGCCCCTGTAGTGGGGAGTGCCGTGGGACCCCGCGCTACTTGGGGAGAGTAGCGCGCAGCAGATGGTAAGTGGGGAAACGACCAATGTTAGCATCTTTCAAAAATTAGAAAGTGAGACTCATTCTGACTCAGGCAGGAGTGAGCTGTCCAGCACAGATCTGCATGTGATGTTTAGACATTTTGCTAACATTCTGGCAGCAGAAGCGACGGCAGGCGGGCAGCAGCGCCTGGCCAATGATGTCATCCCATCAAGTGTTTCGGCGCTGATGCCGCTTACCGGCGGACGATCGCTCAGTTGTCGTTTGGATAAGGATCCTGCACACAGGCAATCTTTTCTTGTGCCCCCGTCTTCATTTGTGATTCCTCTCTTTATACTAAAAAGCCCTTGCAAAAAATTTAAGGAACAGCTCAAATGCAGATCCATAAAACAGCCTTCCCCCCCCCCCAAAGAAACAACAACAAACATTTCATCGTAAAACACCAAAAATCAGAAAATGGTACCTGTGCAGTACTTACTTATTATTTGACTTCTACCCCACTTTTACTAGCTAAGGTCTGAGATTGCAAATGCCTTAACAGACCAGGTGATTGGGAGCAGCAGCCGCAGAAGGCTGCTTTCACATCCTGCACGTGAGCTCCCAAAGGCACCTGGTGGGCCACTGCGAGTAGCAGAGAGCTGGACTAGATGGACTCTGGTCTGATCCAGCTGGCTTGTTCTTATGTTCTTATGTCAAGGTGGCTAGTGAACACTCTAAAAGCCTGCAATCAACAGTAGAAATATAAAGGAGTTGGCAAGAATCGACAAGGAACAGACCAATCAATCTGGAGACCTATTCAATAGCTACCAATTGGCCCCCGTAGCAAAACAGATTCAGCAGTTCACAAGGCCAAAATCAAAGGCCAGGATACGTTTCCTACGAAGTCTGGGAATGCACAGTTGATCATGCCTCTGTGCCAGTTTCATGTCTCTTAACCTGGGCATTTGACAGAAAACTAGTTCCAGGTAATATTTAGAGCCTACGGGTGGACGAAGTCCCTTAGATATTCTGGTCCTGTAGTGCTGTGAGTTTTCTGGGTTGTATGGCCATGTTCCAGTAACATTTTCTCCGGATGTTTCGCCCGCATCTGTGGCTGGCATCTTCAGAGGATCTGGAGAAAATGCTACTGGAACACGGCCATAAAACCCAGAAGACCTACAACACTCTAGTGATTCCGGCCACGAAAGCCTTCGACAGTACATTTTGTCAGTCTCATTCCTGTGTTGCTTAAAGTGTGAAAAGGTCAACGTTGAGCTGGGCCCAGCCACATATTGGCAGCCAACAACGGGGAAAATTTGAGTGAAATATGATCTCAGCAGGCTGCAGTTAGAACCCTAGCAGCTGCCACAGGTGGGGCCTTTCCTCACTATCGGAGAGTTTATTTTGCATGCAAAAGGTCCTCGGTCTATTTTATTTGTATATATTTATTTATAGGTTCAGTCCTCAGCAACAGAGAGCCAGTGTGGTGTAGTGTTTAAGAGCAGGTGGACTCTAATCTGGAGAACTGGGTTTGATTTTCCATTCCTCCACATGAACAGCAGACTCTTATCTGGTGAGCCAGATCCCCACTCCTACAGATGAATCCTGCTGGGTGACCTTGGGCTATACCTTGCTCCACATAAAGACCTAAGTGGAATTGTGACTCTATCCGTCATTTCCTCCTGCCCCCCCCTCCTCTTCTTGCTCCACGCCCCCCACTTGTTGCAAGCCTGGTCCAAACTAGACCGCATGACGGTCTGATTTAATATGAGACAGGTTCATGTGCAGAGTGTTGGAATTTCCAGCCTTGCTTTGCATGCAGCAGCAGCAGCAAGTGCAGCATGGAATTCTGGGAAGCTGCACGAACATTCTAAAGGTGACAGTTAAAATCCGTTGGTAGTGTTCTGTTCCCTCACCACACACTCGGGTTCTGTTCCCTCACCACACACTCGGAGACTGCCTGACTGACTAACTAAAAGAAAGATGCTCTGTATACTGCTGTAAACCAAATGATATATAGAAAGTGCTCTGACTATAACTATAAGATATTGTAACACAACCAAACTGTAACTAACCATGAGCCCTGCATGTAACCATAATTTTTTCTTTATGTAACCTACTTATCCTTGGCCAGATCAATCTCCATTGGAGACTTGGGAAATAATATATGACAGCACCCTGTGGCTTAACAAACAAATATGAAATTGCTTGAACAAATTAACAAACTTTTAACCTTAACACAACTTTCTATCATTTAAGGATAAATAATAGTGAATATATAGTGAATATATAGTGAGTGTATATATACAGCACAACTCAATTGTACAAAATCTTCAGTGCTTTGTAAAGAAAAAGCACTCAGAACAGTCACCACCACTAACAGTGTCCAGTAATGAAAGAATAGCAAGAAAGTCCAAACTATTAATAAAGCAGGTCTTCTTTCTCTCATCTGGCCTTCTGCATCTGATGTAGCTGCTGCAGGTCTTCCCTCAACTTGGGCCTGTAAAAAAATAAGTCATTCCCTCAATTAAGCTGTAGGCCTTCCTTCTCCTGCTGCAGGCCAGATCAATATAATGTATATACTGTATGTTTTCTCTCTCAGTTCAAGTAAAGTTCTGCTTATGTTATTATGAACTCCTGAGGTAAAACGGCTGGTCTTTTGAGAGACAAACTATTCTAATTTGACGTGCCGCACAATCCACATTTCTGCTTGTTACTTTGCTTGACAGGATTATATATACCAAATTCGCCTGTTGCCCTTCACAGAGAGGGGCCATGGTTTAGTGCTGGATCATCCGCTTGCCCAGGTTCAATCCACATCATCTCCAGTTGAAGTAGGTGATGTGAAAAACCTCTGCCTGAAGACCCTGGGGAACCTCTGACTTCTCAGTGGGCAATGCAGGCTCCAATAGACCCATGGTCTCATTCAGTAAAAGGCAGCTTCATATTGTGGGTTGGGGTTGTGGCTTAGTGGTAGAGCATCAGCTTGGCATGCAGAAGGTTCCAGGTTCAATCCCCGGCATCTCCAGTTAGAAGGACCAAGTAGGAAGTGATGTGGAAGATCAGAAACCCTGGAGAGCAGCTGCCAGTCTGAGTAAGACAATACTGACTTTGATAAGCCTGGTGGTGTGATAGGTATAAGAGCCAGTATGGTGTAGTGGTTAAGAGCAGGTAGACTCTAATCTGGAGAACTGGGTTTGATTCCCCACTCCTCCACCTGAGGCTTATCTGGTGAACCAGATGTGTTTCTGCACCCCTACATTCCTGCTGGGTGACCTTGGGTTAGTCACAGCTCTCTCAGAACTCTCTCAGCCCCACCTACCTCACGAGGTGTCTGTTGTGGGGAGAGGAAGGGAAAGGAGCTTGTAAGCCACCTTCAGTCTCCCTTCAGGAAAGAAAGGCAAGGTATAAATCCAAACTCCTCCTCCTCCTCCTCCTCCTCTTCTTTCTCTTCTTCTTTCTCTTCTTCTTCTTCTTCTTCTTCTTCTTCTTCTTCTTCTTCTTCTTCTTCTTCTTCTTCTTCTTCTTCTTCTTCTTGTCAACTTCACATGTGTTTGTGTGTTCATTGGTTTACTGTGTATACCTTTGTTCTGCTAGTTTTAGCTCTTTTTGAGGTTATTGTTATGTTCTATGGTGCATTGGTGGTTGTAAAATTATGGTTGCCGATCTGGGTTGTCTTATGATTTTTCTGTGAATGGGAGACTTTCTTGGGAGACCAGTTGCTAGGGGGCGCACTGGCCACTCCCCCCCCCCACAACACCACACAGCCAAAGTCATGGCCAGGAAGAGACTGAGAAGAGACTCTTTCTAAATTCCAGTCCTTGACTCTGTTAACAAGATTGTAACTCTACAGGTAAAATGCCATGGGAGTCATCATTAACCAGGGATTAGGAGCTTATCAATCAGGTGATGCAGCGACAAAAAAGGCTAATGCGATCTTGGGGTATGTCAATAGGGGCATAGCATACAGATCCCAAGAGGTGGGGAGGGGCAGCTTGAGAGCTTGCCCCAGGTGCCATTTTCTGTAGATTTGCCCCTGCTCCTGTCCAGCTCCCAACCAGGGCTGACCTTGCTTAGCTTTAGAGATCTGATGAAATCGGGCAAACCTGGGGCTGTCCAGGTCAGAGCATTAAGAACATAAGAACAAGCATTGACATTATCACAAAGTTTTAATTGTGAGCTGCCTCCAACGGGGCTCTGAAGAGGCGGCATAAAAATGACCTAAGTGAACAAATATCTAAAAAAATTGTCTGCACGTATACGATTGAACGGTTAGACCTCACCTGGAATATTGCGTACAGTTCTAGACACTGCAGTTCAAGAAGGACATTGACAAGCTGGAACGGGTCCAGAGGAGGGCAACCAAAATAGTAAAAGGTCTAGAATACAGGTCCTACGAAAAGAGGCTTAGGGAGCTGGGGATGTGTAGTCTGGAGAAGGAAAGGTTAAGGGGAAACATGATAGCTGTGTTTCCCCTCAACGTTTTGAAGGGATATTTGAGGGGATGCCCTGTCGAAGAGGGATAAAGCTTGTTTTCTGCTGCCTCAGAGACTAGGACACGGAGTAATGCATTCATAAGAACATAAGAACATAAGAACAAGCCAGCTGGATCAGACCAAAGTCCATCTAGTCCAGCTCTCTGCTACTCGCAGTGGCCCACCAGGTGCCTTGGGGAGCTCACATGTAGGATGTGAACGCAATGGCCTTCTGCGGCTGTTGCTCCCGAGCACCTGGTCTGTTAAGGCATTTGCAATCTCAGATCAAGGAGGATCAAGATTGGTAGCCATAAATCGACTTCTCCTCCATAAATCTGTCCAAGCCCCTTTTAAAGCTATCCAGGTTAGTGGCCATCACCACCTCCTGTGGCAGCATATTCCAAACACCACCCACACGTTGCGTGAAGAAGTGTTTCCTTTTATTAGTTCTAATTCTTCCCCCCAGCATTTTCAATGAATGCCCCCTGGTTCTAGTATTGTGAGAAAGAGAGAAAAAATTCTCTCTGTCAACATTTTCTACCCTGTGCATAATTTTATAGACTTCAATCATATCCCCCCTCAGCCGCCTCCTCTCCAAACTAAAGAGTCCCAAACGCTGCAGCCTCTCCTCATAGGGAAGGTGCTCCAGTCCTTCAATCATCCTTGTTACCCTTCTCTGCACTTTTTCTATCTCCTCAATATCCTTTTTGAGATGCGGCGACCAGAACTGGACACAGTACTCCAAGTGCGGTCGCACCACAGCTTTATATAAGGGCATGACAATCTTTGCAGTTTTATTATCAATTCCTTTTCTAATGATCCCCAGCATAGAGTTTGCCTTTTTTTACAGCTACCATGCATTGAGTTGACATTCCCATGGAACTATCAACTAAGACGCCTAAATCCAATTCAAGGTGCAGGAAAAGAGATTCCACCTAAACGTTAGGAGGAACTTTCTGACTGTCAGGGCTGTTTGACAGTGGAATGCACTGCCTTGAAGTGTGGTGGAGTCTCCTTCTTGCGGGTGGGGGGGTTTAAAGAGAGGCTGGATGGCCATCTGCCAGGAGTGCTTTGGTTGTGTGTTCTTGCATTGCAGGGAGTTGGACTGGATGGCCCTTGGGGTCTCTTCCAACTCTATGATTCTATGATTCCAATGAGCCCCTGTCCTAGAGATTGTCAAGACCTGTTGCTATGGTCTTGCCATGTCTCCAAAGTAGACTGGGAGAAATGACAACCCAAATCCCTCTGCTTGGCACATAAAGTATAATGGTTACTTGTTGCTGTTTCTTGCATGTGCTTGCACTGGTTATCTCATTCCTTCACCTTGAGGAGCTCTGTGTCCAGCAAGTGGCTTTGGTTTTGGGAAGCTCTGGTCGGGGGGAGGGAACTTGCAGGGGAATATAGCTACTGGTTTGCCTGGAAATTCTCATTTTTGGCAATCCTAGGTGCCTATACTATTCTCAGCTCTCAGTCAATAAAAATAGATTATGCTAACAATCGTGTGTGGCTTATTGGGGAGGCTGATAGACACAACAAAGATAGCTCCTCCTTCAAAAATGGGACCAAGACTTCTCTATGGTGGCCCTCCATGGTGGAATTCCCTTCAGCTATAGCAGGGGTCTTCAAACTATGGCCCTCCAGTTGTTCATGGACTACAATTCCCATCAGCCCCTGCCAGCATGGCCAAGTGGTAGGGCAGATGGGAATTGTAGTCTATGAACATCTGGAGGGCCATAGTTTGGAGACCCCTGAGCTACAGTAATCAAGCTACTATTTAGCCACCATGTATACTGTGTTTCACATAAAGAGGTTAGTTTGGTCAAATTGCAGCGGTTAAGAAAATTGCATGCTTCCGCATTAGAATATAGTCCCAAACAAAAGTGAGATTTATTCATTTCTACGCGCTGCCTTTGTCAAAACCATTATTTTGTTGAACATGGTACTTTGATATAAGAGCATTTGTGCCAAAATGTATTTTTACTTTCAAATGGATTGGGGGTGGGGGGAGCAGGGCTGGGTAGGCACTAGGATCCAGTACAACAAAGAAGTTCCGGCATGGTCTGTTCTGTGGTGGAGGAATATGCAATCGACTATCTTCATTATGTGAAACAGAGTATAGAACCTTCTTTGTTTACCCATAGTCTTGGCAGCATGTTGCTTGGAGGTTTGTAATGCCGATCTGTCATTTCATCTGTTGCTTAATTCAGCAATGATTTGCTGCAATTCTTTTAAATGTTGTTGTTTGTCAGTCATCTTAAAAAGGCAGGAGATATGCTTTTTACATAACACTGA
>NW_025949985.1:0-10578 GCF_021028975.2 Sphaerodactylus townsendi
GCCAATTGGCCATGCTGGCAGGGGCTGATGGGAATTGTAGTCCATAACATCTGGAGTGCCAAAGGTTCGCCAACACTGCGATAGATAAATAGAATGCAGGTGATGGTAGGGCTTCCACGCCCCAGTCCATAAGAACATAAAAATAAGCCAGCTGGATCAGACCAGAGTCCATCTAGTCCAGCTCTCTGCTACTCGCAGTGGCCCACCAGGTGCCTTTGGGATCTCACATGCAGGATGTGAAAGCAATGGCCTTCTGTCCCCCAATATCCGGGTGGGGGATCCTCCACTCCAACCTCCCATTGCTTGTCATCACTCCAAGCTGTGGCTAGTTTATTTTTTAAATCACCAGCATCACAAATATGATGACACTGAGCCTTTCCCCACTTACCTTAAGCCCCGCGCTACTCTCCTAAAGTAGCACGGGGTCCCCAGGCACTCCCCACGACAGGGGCGGCGACAACGCAGCTGCCCCGACGCTGCCGCTGTCGCGCCCCCTCAGCACGCGGCATCCCTGGTGCTGGAGAATACGGCGCCTTTTTATGACCGGGGTCATGGGGACGCCCGGGCACACACCAGGGATGCCACGCGCTGCTCTCAGGGGGGATAATGGAGAGTGGGGAAACGCCCACTGTCAAACCCCTGAGCCTCAGTACCACCCGGGATGCCCCATCCCAGGGTCTAAGAAGCCCTTCCTCTAGCCTCAAGCAGGATTTCTGGGTGTAGCTGTGCTTCAGCAGCCCAAGGCTAGCAGGTCCTGAGTCGGCCATAGCTACATCGGACAGCGAGGCCCTCATTCTTTTTATTCCCTCCCCCCAATTTGGACTCTGCCTCAGCCTTTCCCCCTGGCTCTTCCCTCAGAGCCTTTAAGGGCCCTCATCCAGCCCATTTGCTTCTCCCTTTCTGGCCAGGCTTAGCCCCACCTCTCCCCTGTTACACCTCCAAGAGGGCAGAGGCCTCAGTTGGACCTCCTTCCTGAGGGCCTGGGCTTCTGGTGCAGTGTTGGGCCATGCCTGGCGTGGCACAGCCTGCCTTCTAGGCTTCTTCTGCCATTATGCAGCCTTTGGAGCCCAGGTAGCTGCTGGCCTAGGGCAGGGCTTCTCCCTCACTGTCTTGCTCTGTGAGCTCTGCACCGCTGGCTGCCCTGTCCTTGGGCCTTGGTAAGTTTGCAGCTTCTCCCAGATCCTCTGGGTCAGGGCAGGACTCTGGGGGTGCGGTCCCCAGACAGATGTCACTGGGATTCCACCCAGGCTATCTAGGTCCTCTCCTGGTTGGACAGAAGTCACTTCCAAGAAGTGACAGTGGGAGCCCTAGGAATCACCATAAACAGTGATTCCTAGAGCGTCTACCACTGTCACTTCTGGGTTTTTCCCAGACCTGATGTCTTATGCTTACAACATGGCTCTCCCATCATGTCCCTGCTCCCAACCCTCCCACCTGATGGGGAGTGGTCCTGTGACTGAAAAATATTTCTCCACATAAAAAGCTAAATATTTGGGGAAGAGATTCTAACAGTGTATCCTTCCTGACTTGGGATTTTTTTTGTGCCGAGATTTATTTTCAGATTAGTACCATAGGGTTGGGTATGGGCTGTTTCCCTGAAAGTACTAAATGTGCTGATTCTTTGCCCGTGCTGAATGAGATGCATGAAATGGTATCATGAAAAGGACCACATTTCTGCCTGAAATTAATATTTACAAATATTTTTGTTACCAAACTCCCCAGTTGAGCCATTTAGATTTCACACCTGGATGTGAAATTGTTCCATCAACACATACGTGCTTCGGTCTGGTTGGCATCTCTTGCCTTTTGATTTTGGAAAACATAAGATACAGTATCCCATAACCATACTTAGAAGGGTTTTTAATTCTGTTCAGGATTGCAGTCTTAACATGGCACCTTGCCAATCCAGAGTGTCAGGGAAGGTTCCTCCCCAGCCTTCTTACTTGATCTAGCGTGCCTGAAATACCAGAAGCTTAACCTGATGCTGTGTGCAGGACATGCTCTGTCGCCAAGGGAGTGGGCACTCCTTGGCAGAAACAGCCCATTTGTTATCAGTCGGTCACACATGTTGCCCTGGGTCTGCAGGGCAAAGGTGTCTTTCTGTAGGCTATAGCTGTATACACAAATGAACTCAGACTGAGTCACAGGAGGAACAACAAACCATCCGCTCTTATTCTGCCAACAAATGCCTGTCCGTCTTTCCTTGATGTGCCGTCTGTAACCCATAAAACACATTGCGTGTTGTCTCTGCTGTGCCTTTGTGTTCTCCAAAGAGCAACAGCATGTGGTTGCTCAAAATCTCTCTTGATTGGGATTAAAGGAGGAGGGCCAGTGGGGTTGCCAACCTCCAGGTGAAGCCTAAAGAGCTTCCAGAATTACAACTGATTGCCAGACTGCAGAAATCAGTTCCCTTGGACTCTATGCTCCCCTCACCAAAAACTCCCTCCAGATAGGGTTGCCAGCTCTGGGTTTCCCCGTGGTTTTTTATTTGCATGGGGCTTCTCCCCCTGCAAAGTGTCCCTAGCCGAGCAGCAGTGGCGTAGTGGTTAAGAGCAGATATACTCTAATCTGGAGGAACCGGGTTTGATTCCCCGCTCTGCCGCTTGAGCTGTGGAGGCTTATTTGGGGAATTCAGATTAGCCTGTGCTCTCTAACATACGCCAGCTGGGTGACCTTGGGCTAGTGAGTCACAGTTCTTCTGAGCTCTCTCAGCCCCACCCACCTCACAGGGTGTTTGTTGTGAGGGGGGGAAGGGAAAAGAGTTTGTAAGCCCTTTTGAGTCTCTTTACAGGAGAGAAAGGGGGGATATAAATCCAACTCTTCTTCTTATCCACCATTTTACCCACCTGCCACTTCCTTGTTGTTTCCACGCAATCTGTGGCCCTTTCCCCACTTACCTTAAGCCCCGCGCTACTCGAGCAGAGTAGTGCGGGGTCCCTTGGCACTCCCCACTGAGAGGGGCGGCGACAGCGCAGCCGCCCCCGACGCTGCTGCTGTCGCGCTCCTCAGCGCGAGGCATTCCTGGCGCTCTTTCAAAGGGCGCCTTTTGATGACCCCGCGCAGAGCGCGGGGTCGTGGGGACGCTCGGGCGCGCGCCAGGGATGCCGCGCACTGGGGATTGCGCGCAGCAACCCTCGGGAAAGGGTAAGTGGAGAAAGGGCCTGTATTTGGCGAAGGTGCCTGCCACCTTTTTTCTAGAAGGTTATCGACATCTTCACTGGATCTGGTCAATTTCCTGGGGAAAATATCTCCAATGTAGGGTTGCCAAATTCCAGATGGGGAGATCTCTTAGAATTACAGCTGATCTCCAGACAACAGGGATCAGTTTCCCTGGATAAAATGCCTACTTTGAAAGGTGGCTTCTGTGTCATTAACCCCCCCCCCCCCCCCTTAAGATCTTTCCCTCCCCAGGGCCTGCCCTCCTCAGACTTCATCTCCAAAATCTTCAGGCATCCCCCAACCTGGAGCTGGCGATGCTAGCTGCAGAGGGGAGAGAACTGTTTAAGGACGTCCTGCTTCTCAGTTGGACTTCATATAATCCCGGTGTTAACAGACAAAAGGCATCAGGAAATTAGCTTTGTATGTTTAACATCTACTTATCACAAAACTCTATAAATCCAAAAGTACACAACAAAAGGTTATAATCCCCTTCCCCACAAGCTCACGCCTTTCCCCCACCCAGCAAAGCATTTCCTCTTGGTTGTTTCGGGATGGAACTGGACAGGGTTAAAGGAGTGGCAGCACCCCTGGCTAGAGAGCTTGTGGTTTCCTGCAGGGCAGGCTAACTAGAAGCATGCAGTCCTGAACCAGGGAACTAGAGGGTGTGTTTGTAGGCCTGGGAAAGTTGTGTTGGGTGCACACCTTTTGTTGGCACGGAGCCAGGTGTAGCTCTCAGCTTGAGGCTTGCACGCTTATGGCCTGCAAGTAGGGTTGCCAGCCTCCAGGTGGGGCCTGGATATCTCCTGGAATTACAGCTGATCTTCTAGATAAGGATAAGTTCCCCTTGAGGAAATACACCTTTGGAGGATTGAGTCTATAGCATTAAACTGGAGTTGGCAACTCTACATATAAGCAGGGTCCCTTTGGGTCGAACAGTTTGCCTTAAGCAATCCAGTGTCGAACCATTAAAGCAGGAGTTCTGTAGAGTGCTCCTGCTTACCCAGAAACTACATTGCTGCAGAAGGTTTTTCTCATACTAACACAAAAGAGCGGCTGTGAATCAGCGCAGCTGCAGTTGCTGCTCGGGATGGGCAGGAAGGAGTCCCCGGCTTCAGCCCTGGTAAGGGTAGAAGTGGGCTCTTAGCCATACCATGGCAGGGCAGACAGGCGTTGCCCCGCGACATCATCAGGAAAGGAGGCTGGCCTGAACCTATCAAGGTCCTGGCCAGCCTTTGTGCCGGCCATGTGCTTGGGCCAGCCAGCTCTCATACTAACACAACATCTGACTGCTTATTTTGTGTGTGTAAAGTGCCATTAAGTTATACCTTACTTACAGAAACTGCAGTAAAGGGCGTTCAAAGCAAGTGAGAAACAGAAGGGGCTTGCCATTTGGGTTAGATTTTCCCTTACACAACTGCTCTACAGTGACCCCGCTTTTTTAAGGGGAAGCCCTGCATTTTCCAGCTGCAGGAAAAAACCCAACATTTTTTTCACACCACAGGAAATATGAAGTAAATATATGCCTCCTGTGGGTTTTTCCTTCTTCTTCCCCACCCATGACAGTGTCCTCCTACATTTGCATCATCCCACTCTCCTCCCACTTTTCCAGCTGACCCTCTCCTCATCTCCTCCAACCTCCATTTTTGTGGGGTGAATGGCAGTGTGCAATACACGCTAGTTGTGCCTCATGAAGGGTGTGTGTGTGTGAATGTACTGCTGACAAAGGGAGGAATAAGATGTGGGTGCATAACTGGCCATATACTCTCCCTTGCAGACATTTTGTAGCTATCTGCCATTGCACAACCAATGGTTTAAATAGAGCAAATTAGTCCTTCTGTCAGGGATTTATTAATAAACATGATTTTTTAAAAGTCCATGTCACTGATGTTAATAGCTACCAATCTGTTTGGATTGGCAGCATTTCACACATGCACACGAGTCGGATGAACAGGATGTTTCTTTTTTCACTTTAACAACATGGCACAACCTCGCTGCACAGAAGCCAAAAAAAATCTGCGGATCATAAAGAAACAAAAGTTAGTGCCCGCAGCTACTGGGCAGCCGTAAAGCTGTTTGTAGTCATCCCCGCAGGGTCGTCGCTAAGGAAGAGGCGAGACGCGGAGGAGGTTTCATCTGGTGGAGAGCGTCAGCAACAGGAAGCGCGGGATTTCGTGATCCTGACAACTCTCCCTGTGCTGGTCTCTGGCACCTTTTATTAGGGTTTCATTGTGGGCGTGTAAAGGAGGTGGGTAGGGAGATGAGCGGGAGACCGGGAGACCTGGAGATCATCATGTGATGCATGATCTCACCTGGCTACGTGCGGAGAGGAGCGTAAGCGTCTGAGCCTAATCCTCACCTGGGGGCAAGACCATTGTCCCTGCGCCCGGTGACTGAGCCAGACAGTTCATGACCCGTGACTCATGGGGGGATGAGGAGTGGGGGTGCGGTGCGACCAGCAAGGCCGTAGGTCCGTTGGCGTCCCAACGTTCTACCACGGTGCTGCTGGGTCAGCAGTGCATTACTACATCTCCTCCTTTTTTACATTTTAGAAAAAGGGGGACCGAAATGCTAGGGGGCGATTTAAAGGGACGCTTGTCTCCTCCGCCGTCTGGTCAAGCTGCTTGTGTAACATTAGAACTTGGCTGCGGGGTAAGGGAAATTCGAGGGGCTTCTTACACACGTTACAGGCAATATTAGACACACATTGAACGAAACAAGATCCGATAACGAGGCACACAATTAAACCAATGCAGAGCTGTACAATAGCACTCAACCATCCTCCCGGCAGCCAGCTCCAGAGGGCTGACCACCAATGGGGCAAAACATCATACTTCAGATTAGATACAACTTCTTGCAGCTCACATACTTTCATATGAATCAATTGGGAATTATCAGAAAGATTAAAACAACACATATTATGTACATTCTCACAACCTTGGTGATGTAATAACAATAAGTAATCAATAGCGGCACGATTGTCTAGGGTCGCTTGACGAAGTTCCTGCTGCTCGGAGGCCAGAACGTCCAGAGCAATGGAGGTAGAATTGATGGGCTTCGCAAGGGCACAGGCCAGCCGGCCAATAGTCTTGGTGTTACAGGAAACAAGTCCGGGGGCTCCCACAAGGGAAGTTGCGAGGGAGACAGGCTCCGCCTTGGAGAGGGCGACCGCGTCGTTTCGACAGGAGGGATCGAAAGGCAGAGCGGAGCGGCGGCGGCGGCGGCCGGGCTCCTGGGGTGGAGCTTGGGGTAGCAGAGAGTCCCGGCAGACAGACAGGCGGAAATGCAGCAATAACAAATAACATAACTTCAAAAATTAGGGCATGCAATAAATTTAAACAATAAAACATGGCTAAACGATACATAGGCTGGATGATGTACGGAAGGAAGGCAACCCGTGGTTGCATAATTGTCCAATGCATGGCTCTTGCTGTTTGACTACCAAAGCTACAGAGCGATGGCGTTAGAGTCCATGGATTTCTCAAGAGCGTAGGGAGAGCTACTGATAGTCTTTAGCATCGCAGGTTCAGTGATTCTCACGAGCAAGGTTGTGAGAGAAGGCGTGTTCCAACAATATTCAAGTGGCTGAGAACAGCGGAGAGTTCCAAGGGTTAATCTATCAGGAGTGTCCCTGGCTGCAACTCCAAGCTTCAGCCAGGGGGCGGCAGAGAGGGAGAGAGAATAGCGATTGTAGATGAGGAGCAGCAACACGCGGCATCAACCTCTGAGCCACAGCTGGCCCAGGCTGCCGTTCCCCCCAGGGGGGTGGCCCCAGCGGGGGCTGTGATCCTTGTGGAAGAATGGGTGTGCTGGCTCCAGAGAGATCCCTCCCATCTCGGCCCAGGCTGGGGGGCAATCGGGCCCTCTCGACAGGGCGGCGGGGTCGGATCCTCCAGGGAGGCCCCGCTCCATCTCCGGGATGGGGCTGGTCTGGCATGGCGAGCTGGACTCCTGTATGGAAGAGAAAAGACAAGCAACGCTTTTCCCCTAGGGGTTTTGCGTGCTGGCTGAGTTAGTCCTTATAGATGACGATGGAAAGCCCGAGCCCTGAGTGGGGGGGGGGCGGGCAATTTTTTGATAGATAGAGAATAGAGAAGAGTACTTTGGATATGGTCTGCTGGATGAGACCTTGATTGGGTCGATGGGGGGGGGGGAACTACTCCCCTTTCTTTCGTTTGTTTTGGCCAAGCTTTCGTTAGGCGCAGTTGGCCCATTCCGACAACGATCACTTGCAACATTCAAGGCGTTAAGAGATACAAGGCAGGGAATTGCCCGAAGGCTTAGGAGAAGGGAGAGGTCATATCCAGGTCGGATGTTTGTTTGTAAAACAATCCCAATCACCGTCTAAGGTGTGGGTTTTTTGCAAAGCAACTTGAACAATTCACAATTATAGTCATATCGTAATATAGCGTCTATAGGAAAGATATAGAGAAGATGCAAAGAAAACAGTTCCTGGGCTTGAGGTTTGATCACAGGAGCAAATTGAGAGGGGTTTGCAAAAAACCCTTTATCAGATCCCAGATCTAGAGGTGGGGTGCGTCAGCCCATTAGAAAGAGGGAGGGTGTGCAGAAAGGAAGGCAGGGGGGGGGAAGGGTTTGGAAGTCAGCTCTACCTTCCCCTCCCGTAAGGGGACTTTGGCCGGTTTGAGCTCGCTTCCTACCTTCACAGCGGAGGCTGTGTAAGATAGGTGTGGCTGAGAGACCCCCCTTTGCACTGTGACTAGCCAGGGAGCGCTCAGCAGAGAATGTGGGAGCATGAAAATGATTTTGGCTTCATATGTAAACTTGCGCCACGCCAATGTGGCAGTGTAGGCTCAGATGGACGAAGGAAAAGGTTTTCAAGGAGAGGTTTGAAGAAAAGTTTTGAAGGTTTAAACTAAGATGGAGGCGGCTTGAAGCAGGTCCCATCGGTATCCTGGGGAGCACGCACGAGCTGTGTCCCGTTTAAGGCGGATGCTGTAATGGGCGAAGCCTTTCAAGGCATTGGCACACATAATCAGAAGGAGAGAGACTGTAATTGAAGCATAAGAGCATAGCTTAGAAGCAATGGATAAATCCCTCTGATGAAGGGAAAATTTTAGGGGTCTCTTGAAAGGGGGTAAGACATACAGAGCATATATAGGCATACAGAGCGCGCATAAAGTAATGAGGAGGATTGCAACTCTGATTTGAGATCTTGCTCTCTCTGAGGTATTGACGATTTTGCTGCCACTGGGAGCTTTGAGCTTAGGGCTTTGCACAGGCTCAGAGGCTACGAGATCTGATTTGATCCTCACAGCTGCTTGTAGTTCAGTGATTGTGGACTCTGCAGAGATTTTGAAATGCGTGCCACTCTGTGGCACTGGTGGAGGCATGGTGACTTTGGAAATAGAAGGGGCTAGCAGAGCAGGAAGTATAGACGTAGAGGGGGATCGAGCAACGAGATTTAGATTAGCTGAACTTAGATTAGACTCAAGTGAGAGCATAGAGGCAGGGTGTTCAGGTGAACTTGGCAGTTTCTGCGGGATGTTTGTCCATACTTGGATGTGGATGGCTCCCTGGTGCATGGAGTCGATGACCCCTGGGATGATGAACAACCCCTGTTCAGCGGCGGAAGCTTTTGGCAAGACCAGCCTAATGGTCTCCGTGGGGATGGGATCACTATACTGAGCTGGAGCAGCGAAGATCTCATGGGGGAGCTCCGGGGGAAGGGTTTGAGGTGCGGATCTTGGTTCCGGGCTGGGGAGATGCCCGGGCGCGGGCCTCCCCAGCGGGCATTGGGAGCGCCCGGCCCTAGACTTTCCTGGGGGTCTTCGCCCTCTGGGGAGAGACCCTCCTCCATCAGGGTTGTAGGCCCCCCCGCCGGGTAGCCTACAATTCCTCCGGAAATGTCCTAGCTTGCCGCAATTGAAACACTCGTCTCGGGGCTGTCTCATGGCAGCGGAGAGGGCGGCGGCTAGAAGGCTGGCTTGATGGGCGAAAGACCCGATATCCTGGCAAGCTTTGAGCATGTCGGCCAGCTCGGGGTTCCTTCCTAGGCCTGTGATCGCTTTGCGGCACTCAGCGGAGGCGTTCTCCTTGGCAAGGCGCTTAAGGAGTTCGCCCTGGGCCTCCTCGTTGTCAACCTGCCTCTTGAGGGCCTCCTGGAGCCTGTTCACAAACTCAGCATAGGGCTCTTGAGGCTTCTGCCGGGTGCTAGAAAAACTTTGGGTTGGCTGTCCGGTATTGGGGACTTTCAAAAACGCCTTGTAGGCGCATTCAGAGGCGACCGTAAGGGTGGCCATAGGCAGGACAATCTGATCGCTGGGGTTGGTGAAGGCATCGAAGCCGTAAAGCTGCGCGGCGGTGTAGGCGCCGCCAGAGGTGGCTGCCCTGTTGAAGCACTGCTGGCGGAACTCGCTTTCCCAGATCACAAATTGTGCAGGGCTCAGGAGCATGCGAAAGGTGGTCTTCCAGTCGTCCGGAACCATTAGGTGGTTCCTCGCGATAGCCTCCAGCATGCCTCTCACGTAGGGGCTAGTGACTCCTACGTCCCGCATCGCTTTGCGGAGCTCAGTGAGGATGTTATAGCTTAAGGGGCGGTGCTCGACAACCCGCCGAACAATGCCATCCTCCCCCTCGGTATCTGTGAAATGGACGGGGCACAATGCAAGAATATCGGCATCGTCTTCCGTCAGGGTTTCTTTCTTCTGCAGATCGTGGCTAATACGTTCTGCGAGAGTTTTGAAACCCGCGCCATTACGTGGCGCTGACGGAGGTGCAGTGGCTTCGGAAAATGAAGGCGGAGCAAGGGGAGGGGGCGGCTGAGCCGCGGGAGAGTTTGAAATGGGCGAAGGAGCAAGGGGGGCAGAAGGAGGACAGGCGTCCAATTTAGTGGATAGAGAAAATTCCGGGGTTGAAATTGAAGGTGAAAGATCGAAAGGAGGGCGGCCTACAGCAAGGGAGCCATAGGTCTGCAGGCTGATGGCGACATAACATTGTCTCCACGTCAGTAGCAGTGACATCGGCGCGCGAGGCTCTGTGCGAAGAGTGCGCCCGATGTTTTCCCAGTCCTTAAGATTCAATGTCCCCCCCTCTGGGTACCATGGACACTGAGCTTCAATCTCCTCAACCAATTTGCGCAGCTCCCTTCTCTTTACGGGGACCCTGCCGCATTTCGTTAACGCTTTCAGTTCGTCAACGTGCTTGTCATAAGCCCTGCTTTTGCAAGCTCCCATACTCACCGGTGTTCCGTCGGACGAGAGAGTGTCCTAGGACGCGTGTCTCTGGATGCGCCGATCCAGAGGACAGGCGATACCGAAACGGTGGTCCCTGGATGCGCCGATCCAGCGGACTTCGGTATCGCGGCCCTTCCCCAGGCGACGGTGAGCAGGGTGGAGGTTCGAGGATTCCCGGGTTTCGGCACCAGCTTGTAGTCATCCCCGCAGGGTCGTCGCTAAGGAA